>NW_005843266.1:91398-94406 GCF_000455745.1 Alligator sinensis | reverse complement strand
GCCCCCCGGGCTCCTGCCACCCTGCTCTGGGCCCCATCAGCACTGGCCCCAGGGCACCGCCTGGCTGTCGCTGGCACCCAACCCCCCTGTCCAGCCCTGGGGGCAGCACGGGGGCTGCCTGGGGCAGCATGACCCAGTGGGGACGTGACCTGGGGAGGCAGCGCAGCACTTCCATCCCACGCCTAAGGCATGGAGCAGCAACAGCCCAGCTGCCCCTCCCACAGGAGGCTCCAGTGGGTGCTGCCACCCCAGGGGGAAGGCCCGGGCCCTCCCGCCCCGCCGGGACCCAGTGGCGGCTTGCTCCCCAGCCCCAGGATGGACGGGGAGGCTGCGACGGGAGCAGGAGCAGAGCCGTGGGCGCTTTTCTGCTCCAGGAGTTCCTGCAGCCGCGAGGGGGCAGCCGCGAGGAGCCATGGGGCCCTGGGGAAGCTCCTGGCCAGCCCCGGGGGCAGCACAGGTCACCTCCTGAGGCTGCTGGGGGTGGCACAACCTGGCAGGGTCCCAGCCCAGGGCACAGGAAGCTCGGGGAGGCCGCAGGAGCTTTCAGAGGAAAAAAGCAGCCATGGCTCCGCTCCAGCTCCTGGCGCAGCCTCCCTGCCCGTCCTGGGGCTGCAGGGAGCAAGCTGCTGCCCGGACACTGGGCCCCTACGGGGTGGGGTGATGGGGCTGCTTTAAATAATTATTGCTTTAAATATTTATATTTATTCCAAAGTGCATGGGCTGGGCCATCCCCCCGGGTGGTGGCAACCCCCCGGGCCATGTGTGTGGCGCCGGGTGGAGGGAGGCAGGTCTTTGCTGCCCCAAGCCTCAGGCACGCGATGCAAGTTCTGCACTACCTCCTCGGGCTTCCCACATCCCGGACCATGTCCCCACTGACTCGTGCCACCCCCAGTGGCTCCAGGAGCCCTTCACACTGCCCCCCAAGCCTGACAGGCCCTTCTCTGGCAGCCCCCGGCCTCCTGGCAGCAGCAGGAGCTGCCGGAATGCAAACGCAGCCATGAGGCTTCAGACAGCTGGCTCCCAGCTTGCAACCCTTCCTGCAAACCCCACAGCCACAGCCACACCCTCCTCCAGACACAATCACACATCCCACAAACACCCCACACATACACACACTCTCACATCCACAGCCCCCCATAAACTCCACATCCACCCACCCACCCACACCCCCAACACCGCTGCACACCCCACACACTATACAAGAGTAAGACTACATTTTGAGCTATTATGCAATCACTTCTACATATAAAGCACAAACACACAGGTATCAGGACAAAATATATTGTAACTGAATTAAAATATAATATTATGGGTATTTGATTTTTAGTACATAATTTGGGGGGGTTTTCCAGTTCTAAGATAACAAACCCTCTTCTCTGAAGGAGTACTTGCAGGGGAAAGGGCAGGGATTTCTGAGGGCAAAGGTCATGGGCTAGGAGGTGGGACTTCCAGTCGCAAGATGGCAACCAGGGGGCAGGGCACCTGTCAAGGGGCGGGGTTACCCATGGGGCTCTTGACAGCTTGCCAAAACTTGCTAAGTGGCCCTCCACCCAAAATAATTGCCCACCCCTGTTCTAAGCGCTCAGATTGACCTCAGAGAGCCCTAGCACAGTGTTAGGTGGTGACTCAGTACTGACTCAAAGGGAAGCATGCCACCTACTGAATCAGCACCTCTTCCTGCAGGACTCAGCCCAACCCTGTTCAACTATGAGATCTAACAAGATCAAGCCCAGGGTGGGATGACTGCAGGCCATCTTTGTGACTAATCTGTTGGGAGGAAGACATGGGCTAACTTCCTACCTATCTGAACTCTGACAACCTACTTTTTGTTGTCTTCACAGACATCTTCCAAGTCAAGAAATCCCTCTTACTGGCAACAACTAAGAGCAGAAGAGACCTATAGGAGACATTTACTATGAATTCTATTCAGAGCTTTTTATAGCAAGACTTCCTTTCTCCATACCACACAATACTGCAAGCCACAGCATGGAAGAACATCCCTTGTGTTCAAAAGTTCTACTTGCAAGGAGTTTTGCACAAGGCTGAAATGAATGAAAGCTAATAAATAAGCTACCCAGGAAACCTATGTTACTGTACTGCCTCAGAAGCCAGTCCAGGACCGCTATGCTAAGAGACTATACACACTCAGGCAAAAATTGCTCAGCCCATCATGTTACTAGGCCCATGGGTGGAGGCTGAAGACCAGAAGGAGTAAATGGAAAGACTGGATCAAAAACTACCTGTTAACAGCAATTCTAGAATGACTAGCCTAAGACTCCTCTTTTTGGCAGTGACCTTATATTGCCAACTTCCTTTGACAAGGAACCTTCAAATTGGAGGGGCACTAAAACAAATAGACCCCTGAGCAATTATCCAAGTAACAGGTAAGACTTCTCCAGAGACATGCTGACAATCACAATAAATGGATACTTTCCTGCCAAAGAGGAGGCAACAAATGTGTGTGCTGAATTTAAAAAAAAAAGAGAAAAATTAATATCAGGAAAGACAGAGGACAGGAAGAACAACAAAACTTAATTTATTTCTAGCTGGCAGAAATAGGGATAAGTTAGCCATAGCTAAACACAATTTCCCTATGGGGCAGGAGGAAACAAATCAGAACACCTCACAGTAGATGGACAAACAGGAAGTTTGTAGGGGGCATTATGCCTTCAAAAGGTTTAAATTTACCTTCTACCATCTTTGGGACAGGAAGTCTTCTAGATCTGAGGTGGGCAAAATACAGCCCGTGGGCCACATCTGGCCCAACAGGCCATTCTATCCGGTCCGTGGGGCTCCTAAAAAATTTAGAAAATATTTATCTGCTCCTGGCTGCTTGTCAAAGATGACGGGAGACAGGAGCAGTAGGATCCGGGGGAGCCTCAGCAAGCACGCAGCAGCCCAACCCCACGGCATTTCCCTGCCTGCCTGCCCACACTGCTCCAGCACCATGTGGCTCCCAGCTGCATCGCTGAACCGGGGAGCACAGGGCCACTCTGGTATCCTGGGGC
>NW_005843266.1:78474-91388 GCF_000455745.1 Alligator sinensis | reverse complement strand
ACCTATACCCCCCCACACAAAGTACCCCACAAACCCCTACCCACACCCCCCAGATCTACACACACACCTGCAAACTCCCTCACCCCACACCCACCCCTAACAGGCACACCCACACCCTCCCCCACATACCTACAGCCCCCACAAACCTATACCCACCCCAAACCCCACAACATACAACAGTAAGACTTCATTTTAGGCTATTATATACAATCACTTCTGTGTACAATACAAAAATACATGTAAACCAGGACAAAAATATTTTTTGAAATCAAATTAATGAGTGTTTTAGATGTTACCTTTTTAGAATATCATTTGGTATTTTTCTGGTTCCAGATGGCAAAACCCACTGCTGAAAGGAATATTTCTGGGGTCATGGGGAGGGATTTCTGGTGGCAAAGGTCAGGAGCTAGGGGGTAGGACTTCCAGTTGCAAGATGGCAACCAGAGGGCGGGGCACCTGTCAAGGGGTGGGGTTACCCATGTAGCCCTCAACAGCTTGCCAAAACTCGGTAAGTAGCCCTTGTCACAGGGCACTAACGTGTGCCTGCTCCTCCAAGAGCAGAGGCAGCTTCGCTAGGGAGCCCTGAGAGCTAGGCAGGGCTCCACAGCTACAGGGTGCCTTGGCAGCAGGCTAATCAGGGCATCAGCTGGCACCTGCACCCGGTCACCTGACCAGAAGGAAGCAGGACCCTGGGCACATATAAGCCTCAGGGCTGAGGCTTGCAGGCGGTTAGTTCTCTGTCAGCAGCCAGGGGGAAGGAGTTCTAGCAGAAATGCTATGCAGAGATGCTCGGTTGCCTATTCTGCTGCTGGTAAAACTAATGGTCTCTAGGAGTTCCTAAAGTATCTGGGGCTAGGAGGCACACATTGGTGAGGGAGAAGCTTGCCTCCTTAAAGGGGCAGAGTGTGACCTCCAATGTTGTTGTTATGCTAGAGCCCAGAGGCTTGCATTTACATTGTTATTTGAATCAGGTGGACCGGGAAGAGGCTATTTGGGGAGGAGGCTGCCTCATTAGGGCTGAAGGGACCCCAGTGCCAGAGGGTGCTGCTACTGGGGGAGGGGGGGGAGAAGGGCTCAGCAATGACAGGGGGCCAAGCTAGACTGCAGCCCCATCAAAAGGGACAATGTTTAAGTACAATCTGTGAGGCATGGGGTGTGGTAAAGGGATGATTTTGGAGCCACACATCTAGCCCATAAGGCTTCGAGTGTCTCAAGAGGCACTGAATTTGAGCAAGACCCCGCAAGGGATCCAAGATCAGCAGGGTCTAGTGGAGTTCAGCCAAGGGTAGCAGGACTGTGACCACACAAACTCATGGGCAGCCTCCCAACTTATTATTTCAACCAACAAGACAAGGCAGGAAAGATCAGAAGGCACCCGGAGGGTGAAGCAGGCACTTCCAAAATGCCAATAACTGCATATACCACTGCTGTTAATACTAGCAGGGCTAACAGAATTACTGTGTGTCCACAGTATATCTGAAGGAAAGATTTCTTCTTATGAGGAAAACAAAAACATTATTTTTAATAATTATGTAGTTTTATATTCCCTTAAAAGATAAACCATAACTATATCAAAAGATTACCTAACAGAATGGAAGGATATATGGTTCATCTATAAAGACAAAATACTAGTTCAAAATCTATTCAGAAGCTGATGAAAATCTTTTGAGTGAAGGAATGTCTGACCGTAGGATAGCACTGTGTTTTGCATACTACAACTGAATGGATTCTTATTGTTTTTGTTTTGTTTTTTAAATACACAGCACTTGAAAAAATGATCCCAATTTGACCTCTGTACAACCCTTGAGATAACAGAAAGACGCACTGTGACCGCTAAAATCGTTCTTTGCCTTCGGAAGTGTCATGATAGGGAATGCAGAGCCAGTCCTGTGACAACAAAAATGTCTTTCTGGTCAACCCATTGTACTCAGACATTGTACAGTTCAATATGTTCACATTAATTACAGCTGTTCTTATTATAACCCTACATGCACCAGGACAATTTGCTGAACAATCCCTAGAGTAAAACTGAAACTAACTCAGCCACAAATGATTTATTCACATACTTTCACGACTATATTATTCCAGTTCAATGCCTAAGGGCCTGATCTAGTATATACTGCAGCCAATGGAAGGCCATCAATGTCAATGGGCTTTGGATCCCCAACAGAAAAGAAAACATCATTTCATCCTTCCACAGATTGTGAACAAAGGGCCAGGCTGACTGCAGTTCAAACAGGGACTGCAAGGCTCACAGGGGTAAAAGGAGCCTTTGGCAGTTGTTCTGTAGGCATGTCTGGGTCCACAGTCCCACCCTGACCTGCCCATAAGAAGTGAGCAGTCATGTGCTGTTTACCAAAGGACTCATCCATTCTCTGCTCTTCGGTCTGTAGCGCTCCTTTGTCAGTCATGCACATATGGAGGGGGGAGGAGGGGAAAGCAAGGCACAAGGCAAAGCAAGACACAAGGTAAAGCAATCATTTCTCATCTCTAGAAAAGGGGAAAAATAACACCACCATTGAATGAACACACTCACTTTAGCTCAAAGGTCAGCAACCCCAGGCATGCATGCCGGAGCATGGCATGTGAAGCCATTTTGATCAGTATGCCATACCTGGCCTGGGCTCTGGGCAGCTGCCACTGGCCACAGAACCTGGGCTGCTTCCAGCAGGAGACATAGAGACTGTAAGCCCTACTGGGAGCAGCGCTCCCTCCAAGCTGTGTGGTGTGTGCGGCCATGCAGGCACACCTGGCAGCATGGCATGAGTGCACCTGCACAGCCATGCATGCTGCGCAGCTTAGAGGGAACATTAGCTGGGAGCAGTCCAGGCTCCTTAGCAAGCAGCAGCTGCCCAGAGCTCAGGCCAGATATGGCAGGCACCCACGATCCTGCAGGTGACTACAACAAGGTCTGGAGTCCTGGCCTGGCTTGTGGCCCCTGCATGCTTTGGGGACCACCATGGGGAAGGGGCCAGGGATGCACAGCTGCAAAGCCTAGCGTCCCCACAAGGGTCAGAGAGGGGCAGAGCAGGGAGGCAAGAGGGGGCATGTCCCCATCCCCATCCCACCAGACTCAGCTGCAGAGGGCAAGGTAAGCTGCACGAGCACAGGAGGGCTCTGGCTGGGCAGCTCCAGGCCCTGCCGCCCCCATGTTCATCTCTTCTCCCCAGTTCATCCACACAGTGGCCTTCCAAAGTGCAGCTCCCTTTCAGAGACAGCCCTGGGGATGGGGTGGGGCAGCCCTCAGCCTGGCCAAAGGGCTGGAGGAAGGTGTTCATGAGTGGGGGCAGGCTGCCCTGGGCGGTCCTGGGAGGCTCCTCCTCCCGCAACCGAGCATCGCAGGACTGGGCCTAGCCGTCCTGCCAGCCCCAGCCCCCACCCCCACTCTTGCTCCCACTGTACTGAACCAGGAGCCAGGCCCTGAGCCACTGCCACGAGGTAGCACAGACCTTGGCTGCGACCCTTGTCCCTGATGTGGCCTGGGAGGTCCTGGTGAGGCCTGTGCAAGTGGTAAGTGCCCAGCCTGCAGCAGGGAAGAGCAAGGGGAAGGGGATGCCCCATCCTACTGTGAACCTGGAGGCACACCTGCAGCCACCACTGGCAAGAAGCAGTGGCAGGTCTCAGGGCTTCAGGGCAGCCACTTGCAGGCTCGCCAAAGCCCGGCTGCTCCAAGCAGTACCTGTGAGCTGCACCAAGGTCCAGAGCCCCAGCCCCACTCGTTGCTGGTAGTGGCTGCACGTGTGCCTCAGGGACCATGGCAGGGAAGGAGCCAGGGCTGTGTTGCCACAATAAGGATCGGGCCCCTCACAGCTCCCCTGCCATCCACCCCCAGCTCGCCATCATCTTCAAAGTCCAGGTTATTGGGTTTTTGGCACTCAGCCTAAAAACACTGCTGATCCCTGTTTTAGCTGTATTTGCTGCAAGTTTCCATAAGAAGCACACAGATTGAACAGACTGCTACTCAGCTTGCAACTTGAAAGGACTTGGGTTTAAACCAGAGGTGAGTAAATATTTGGGCCCATGAGCCAAATAGGGAGTTTTGGTGAGCTGCTGCAGGCCGAGTCAGCACCCTCACAACAACCCACCAAATCTCCCTACATTGGACAGGCTGTGGGTGGGTGGGCGAGGCCAGGATCGTGGGGCAATTACAGCGTGGGGCCGGGGCCTAGGGCAGAGCACTTATACCCTGCCCGCATGTCCGTGACGGGCGCAGGTTCCACAGGCAGGGGTGTGCAGGGACAGGATCATGGCTCTGCCCCGACCCCACGCTGTCACTGCCTCAGGTCCTGGGGTCTCCCTGGCCATGCCCACCTTTCTTCTTGCTCCTGGACCCAACCCCTGCTGGCCCATGGCCCCATCCTGGCTACGTGCTCCAATCATGCAGGTCCCAGCTGATCTCCATGGAGACCCCTGGATCGTGGGGTGGTGACAGTGTGGGCCTGGGCCTGGGCCAGGGCAGAGCTGCAATGCACTCCCTGCATGCCCCTGCCCGCAGAACCCAGCCTCTGCCCTGGCCCCACCATGTCACCACCCCACGAGCCAGGGGTCTCCATGGAGACTGACAGCTGTACAGATGGGAGCCACATCCAGGGCAGGGGATAGGATCTTGGGGTGCTGACAGTGCGGCGCTGGGGCCGGGACAGACCTGTGATCTGCTCCCTGCACTCCCCTGCTCGCAGCACCTGTGCCCATCACAGAGGCATGCAGGCAGTGGATCACTGCTCTGCTCTAGGCCTCATCCCCGTCCTGTCACTGCCCCAAGACCACGGGGTCTCCCTGGCCCTGCTCTTCTGTCTTGCTCCCGGATGCTGCTCCCCACTAGCCCACAGGCACAGCCCCATTTGAGCCGCTCAGCGAGTGCCCTGCCCATGTGGATCCTGCCCCTGGTGGTGGGTGAGGGGCACACAGGCTGGGGTGCCTGGGCAGCAGGACCAGGGCCATGCTGGGAGTGGTAGGACTGTCTGCATGTGCCACAGCCCAGGCAGCCCCTCACGCCTGAGCTGGGCAGGACTGAGGAACTGACTGCAGGCCAGAAAAAAATCCCTTGGCAGGCTGAATTCAGCCTGCAAACTATTTTGCCCACCCCTGGTTTAAACAATGGGTTTAAGAGAGAGAATATCCTTCCCAAACAGTTTTTATCTCCCATCACCACATCATCTATTACACAGGCTAAGAAACTTATTCTTCAGAGGTGTTTTCTTAAGGTTCGGTCATCTCTGGCAGGGAGGACTGACCAGAAACTCAAAGAGTTCAATGCAAGATGAAGGAAACCACTGTGATCCCCCTTCAGTTCGCTGACTGAAATCACAAAGAGGCCTCCTCCAGGGGAGCAGACACCAAGGCTGCAGGACAGTGCACTGTGCATACAGTAAACATAGCAAGTGCCCTCCCTGCCTCTGCATGGCCCAGGCCCAGGCCAGCGGAGGAGCTGAGGCTTCTGTGCAAGAAAGTATTTTTGCTTTTTCACTACAACAACTTTCAGAAAGACTTCTGCAGTACAGATCAGCTTGGGACATAACTGACTACATCTCATTTAATCACCATCCAAACTGACCTTTTCCTAGTCAACTGTGTGTGGTGTTGAGTCCCTACTAACCGAAATCACAACTTTAAATTAAGAAACTAATTTAATTTGACACCCAGGAAAAAAGATACTGGCGTAACAGATAATAAGTTGGACATCCATGCTCCAAGAGCCCAGGAGTGGATTAGATTAGCCTCATAATTACCATCCACTTACACAAATGAAGAAGCAATATAAGCAGCCCTCTCTGCATAACACCCTTGTGTAGCAGCTGTTTGAACCATAGTCCAAAGGCTGGAACTCTCTTCTGAAAACACCTGTTAGATATCCTCTACGGCAATGGTTTTCAACCTCTCCACATTCTTGGTACTCCTCTGTAACTCTTCCAAATTTAGTGAGACCTTCTGCAGATGCAAGAAGAGGGAGCCACTCCTTTTCCCTGCACAAGGCAGATGTGTACCCCTGCCTTTGCCTCAATACAGAAAGCCCAAGGATTTCCCCTTGTCTGCAGGAATCACAGGGACAAGTAGAGCACTTACTAGATCCTGTCCACAGCAGTGGCCCTGCCTGTCTGGGTTCTCAGGTGACCCAGCAGCAGCAGCCTCACGACAGCCCTTCCTGTCAGGCCAGGCCGCAGCTGGGTGTCCCCTCCTGCCACAGCTGCTTTCCAGATCAGCCCTGAACATCTCCCAAAAACAGAGGCATGGTGGGACAGCTCGACTTGGCAGTGTCAGTGGGCAGGCACCCTTAAAAGGAGCTCACAGCATCCTAGGCTGTTGCATCGTCCTGGCTGAGAATCACTGGTCTACACTTTGCCAGACAAAGCCATCTACTGATAGAGGACTTTGCTCAATTGTTCAGAAGAGACTCATACAGTTTGAGGGCCCAGTCAATTCCTCTCATGATGCAGAGCTGTCTGGAGGACTTGTGCTGCCTCAGAGGAGGCATCAGGAGGCTTCTAAAAAGCATCCTTCCTCCTTAGCACTGTGGAGAATGATGGGATGCTGCAGTATGGGTCTGATGCATGTTTTAAAAAGGAAGGATGCTCCTCATCAAGCAGGGTGACATCAGCGAGCAATCACCTTCTGCCTAAAAGGGACAGAGTAACAGAAAGTGGTTTCAGCAGATACAGCTATAAAAACTAATGCCTGACGTGGCACTTCTCTTTCCAGTCCCCACAGGCCAGCCTCAGCTCTTGCTCCTGCAGGAGCCTCAGCTTTCAATACCTACAGGTGCCTTGCAGGCATGGATGTAAAGAAAGCCCTCAGGATATGACCCAGGTGGTGAAGCACTGCCTTCCTGACCTGTACACAAGCAGCCCCAGGACTGAGATTACCTCTCTAGAGCCACTGAGTGAATACAACCATGTCCTCTTCACTCCACTGCTTCTTGGCAAAGCTGCAAGAAGTAAGAGGCAACAGAGAGGGACACTGAGCCTGTGCATGGGTAAGGGGCTCTTGAGCTAAAAAAGGAAGCTAAGAAAAGCAAAAGGGTAGGGACGTCCCACTTATACTGGCCAGGACAGAAGCAAAGCAGAGAGAGCCATTCCTGTCCTGGCCAATGAGGACACAACCCCTTCCCCCACCAGAAAGATCCCTCAGATGGTGCAGGGGTGAGGAAGGGGCTTGCCCTTCTAGGAGACAGGGGTTAAGTGGGGATTTGAAGGGGAGCTTGACAGTACACTGGGCACCTCCAAACCACAAGCTGATATGAAGAATGGAGCCACCCAAAAAGAAACTCAGTATCAGCAAGGAAGCAAGCCCCTCACTAGCTTTTCTCCCCCAACTCGCCATTGGTCTCAGACTAGGCAACGCTCTACAAGCACAGAGCTATACCAGGGCCTCTTCGTCACGTTGGTACCCTCTAGCTCTGCCCTGGAACAAACGGCACAAGTGGCTTTACCATTTTTTCCAAGACCTTCTGCCAAAAACTATAATTTTTCTTGGAATTTCTTGGCTACAACCCTGGAAATCCTCATCAGAGGAAGAGTCCCAAAACTCCAGGTCTCTAAAGGACTGAGCCCTCAGATTGCTCCTCCCCTCTTCCTGCCCCCCCTACCTCCCAGCTTTTCCTTAATTACAATTTGAAGTTTGTTATAAT
This sequence comes from Alligator sinensis, assembly GCF_000455745.1. Taxonomy (NCBI): domain Eukaryota; kingdom Metazoa; phylum Chordata; order Crocodylia; family Alligatoridae; genus Alligator; species Alligator sinensis. The sequence continues at coordinate 83,764 of NW_005843266.1, read as the reverse complement.
GAATCATGCACCACTGCAGTGGAGTTTGAGATGTGTGGCTCCTTATGAAGGAGAAAAAAGGAACCGCCCGCATCACAGATGGGCACATCACAGAGAGGCGCAACGCAATTATATCCCCATGTCCTCCGGCCACTGCTACAGCTGCTCCCTCTGGGCTTAAGGATACACAGCACACAAACAAGGTGCAGACATGGCAGAGACACAGCCTGCCCCCTCCACACTCAGGTCTATACCTATACTACTCTGAGGAATGGATCTGTGCCTGTTAGAGAACACTATAGCCCAGGAAAGCATAAAGCAGGACAGAGCAGATTTCCTCAGTGGTTCATCCCCACACTGAATCCAATGCAAGGCTCAATCTTACTGTCTAAGGCATTCACCAAGGGCAAGTCATGCCTGACAAACCTGATTGCCTTTTATGATGAGGTGACTGGCTCTCTGGATGTGGGGAGACCAGTGGATGTGGTGTACTTGACTTTAGCAAGACTTTTAGTATGGTCTCCCACAACATTCTCGCAAGCAAGCAAAGGAAGTACGAATTGGATGAATGAACTCTAAGGTGGGTCACTGGGCTTAGGAGTAGTAGTCAATGGCTCCATGTCTAGTTGGCAGCTGGTAGGAAGTGGAGTGCCCCAGGGGTTGGTCCTGGGGCTGGTTTTGTTCAATATCGTTGTCAATGATCTGGAAGATGGCATAGAGTGCACCCTCAGCAAGTTTGCAGATGACACCAAGCTGGGGAGAGCAGTAGATACGCTGGAAGGTAGGGCTAGGATTCAGAGTGACCTCAACAAATTGGAGGATTGGACCAAAAGAAATCTTGTGAGGTTCAATGAAGAAAAGTGCAAAGTCCTGTACAAAGGGACAGAAGAATCCCATGCACTGGTAGAGGCTGGGGACTGACTGGTTAAACAGCAGCTCTGCATAAAAGGACTTGGGGGTTACAGTGGACAATTAGCTGAATATAAGACAACAGTGTGCCCTTGTTGCAAAGAAGGCTAACGGTATACTGGGCTGCATTAGTAGGAGTGTTGCCAGCAGACCAAGGGAAGTGATTATTCCCCTCTATTTGGCATTGGTGAGACCACATCTAGAGTACTGTGTCCCATATTGCACCACACACACTACAGAAAGGATGTGGACAAATTGGAGAGAGTCCAGTGGAGGGCAACAAAAATGGGGCTGGGGCACATGGCTTATGAGAAAAGGCTGAGGGAACTGGACAAGAGAAGACTGAGGGGGGTTTTGATAGCAGCCTTCAACTACCTGAAGTGGGGTTCCAAAGAGGATGGAGCTAGACAGTTCTCAGTGGTGGCAGATGACAGAAAAAGGAGCAATGGTCTCAAGCTGCAGTGAGGGATGTTTAGGTTGGATATTAGGAAAAACTCTCTCACTAAGTAGGTAGTAAAACACTGGAACAGGATACCCAGAGGTTGTGGACTCTTCATACTTGGAGGTTTTTAAAACCCAGCTAGACAAAGACCTGGCTGGGATGATCTAGTTGGGGATGATCCTGCTTTGAACAGGGAGCTGGACTAGATGATCTCCCGAGGTTCCTTCCAACCCTAATTTTCTGTGATTATATGACTACGTTGTACCTTTATCTCTCTTCTCTTTAGAAGCTGTTCACTGACACAGATAGGGGTGACCACAGACCAGCAATGCTTCAAAGGACTACTGTTAACAAGGGACATGGTAATTTTACATCTGGACTTTTAGTAAACACTTTGTAATTCTTCCCTTTTATGACTGTGCTAATCCCCCCCAAAGTGTTAGGCACAGATCCCATGGCACTGTCTGAGCCTGCATCTTATTGTTACAGCCCTAGGAAATGCATTAGGAGTGCCTTCAGAACACCAGATCCATTAAATGGTGCATCCCTGGGGAACTGGAAGCCAGTCTAGAATAAGTGAAGAGCATAAATTTAGCAGGAAGAGGACTGCTGAGTACATATTGAAGACCTTGCTGCTGAAGGAGATTTTTGTTCAGCCCTAATAAAATCAGACCATAAGGCAACTGACGATTCACAGTTAAATTGTTATATCCTGCTCCTGCTGTTCAATACATTAAATAATCGTATCAAGGCAATTGCCTAACAAATTCGGTGTCATAATTAAACAGCAGGCTAGCTAATTCTACAAACATAAATGAAAACATTGTCATTATTTCCCTCCTTCCCTACATTATTTCCACCCAGTAACCAGGGATAAAAGCAGTTATGTCGTGGATAAACAAGCTATCATATTGATTCATCCAAACAGGCAATGGGCTGCAGCTTTTAATGGAAAGAACATGAATTTTTAGTCAAAACCCCACAGGATCATTGATAAGAAATGATTGTTTAAGTCTTAGTTGAAAAACAAGCACATGAAAACGTAAGAGAGGTTGATTCACCAAGTAACTAACGGATACAAACAGTTCCACTGGCTAATCTTTACTGCAGCTCAAAACAGTAATTCCAAATAAGATCCATTTGGTTTTTAGAAATGAGAATTGCTTTATGTTTGAAGTGTTATCAGGGAAAGAAATGCAAACATGTATATGTGCACGGAGTCTAAACTGAGTGGGAACCATGGTTCGTTGCCTACACAAACAAGGTAATGTTTCAACGCAGAAATATTTTTAAAGGCTTCTTCTATGGCATTTTTTCTTTAAAAAACCCACAAAATAGAGGGGGGGGAATGGAAGAAAAAAAGAATTGCTTCTTCCTTAGGCAAAGTTTGGACAATGACTTTAATCACCCAAGTGTGCAACAAAGGGATTTTATGTCCGGCTGCAAGTGGAAATTACAGGGCCACCTGAGCTGTTGTCACTCACATCTCCCATAATTCATTGTTTGCTTTGCAGTAGCTCCCAAAGGCCACAATCAAGATCAGAGCTTCATGCTCCATTGTAAAATAACACCTTAGAAAGTGAAGCCTAGTCAAATTGTCAAAGGCAAAGGAGTGCAGGTTTTCTGAGTAACTGATATCATGGTCCCATTCCAGGGAGAGAGAGCATGAGTGAAAAAGAGCAAGCACAATAAGACCCATAGCATCCCAGGGGCAAAGTCAGACACTTTGGTAAGTATTCCCTGTAGTCAGCCCATAACCATTTGTGCATCTGATCTAACCAACTGGGACAGATCATTAGCTGCTGCCAGAAGCAAAGGCAACTGTGCTCTAAAATGTGGTGGGTCTTGTTACATCCACCCCTACACCAGCCCTACAGCCCAGACTGAAAATGGATTTTCTCCTTCAACAAGCCTTCACAGACCCTTGCAAAAGGTCATATTCTTGTATACAGCTAAACTGCAAGAACAATAACAAAAAACACCTCACACTTTTTTGGGAGACTAGTCAATCTGTCAACCAAGTTACTGACTTTGACGTTTCTTGTTTTAATTTAACTGCCGCTACAGTGCAAGCGCTTGCAAGGTGCTCTGCATGGACAGCCTGTTAGGCCCATGCAAATGCCCTGACTATTTCAAATCAGGTGTCATGTACATAAGCCATAAGAACAAAATCTTGCTTAACAATAGCAATGGGAAACACACCTAATATTAGAGTTTCATCTGTGAACCTTCTATTTTTGAACCACAGATATTTTTGTTTGCATCTTAAACTATTTTTAAATATTTTATGAATCAAGGAGTTCAATTCTGGTACTCGGCAGACATTCACAAAGGTGTCTGGAAGAAGTAAAGAAAACAAAAGATTATTTTGCTGCTGTTTGCAGATTTTCCCTGTCTGAGATTAAATAATGCTTGAATATGATCAGAACACTCTCTTAAAGAACGTTTGCCAGAGCCACTGTAATCATATTGATGTATGTCTACTATAACAGGCTCTTTACTTGTCAGTCAACATAACTTTATGGAGAAATTCAAAACGTTGAACATGTATGTCAAGAACAAGACGAAGATCTCAGTAAGAATTTGTTCTTTAAAATTGCTACTGCAGAGTAGTTATATAATCTAAAGAACAGGTTCCTGCCACACACACACACACACACAGGAATCCAAAACTAAATCTCTAAAGCCTTCCAAAAACAAAAAAAAAGCCTTTTGGCTTTCATCTCACAGTAAGACATCAAGACACACTTCACATAGATACTAAGGGACATAATCTGCTCCCAGTCAAGTCAATGGAAAGATGCTCAACTCCCACTGGCTTCTAGGAGAACCAGATTGGCCCTTGGGTACCTGGCAACAAATGAAAGTCCAATCCAGAAAGAGATTGAGCAACTCCCATGAGACATGAGTATCTTCTATTCCCAATGAGTCTAAAGGGAATAGAGAGTAGCACTTAGAACTTCATTGTGCAGGATTAGATTTCACATTTGCAAATGCCTTTAACATACTGCTTGGACTCCAAAGAACAGCTTTATTCCAACATACACAAACTGGCCCGTCACATCCCAAGCTGTTTTGACCAAAGATACCATAGAAATCTTTCCCACTTGAATCTGACAGCAAATCCCCACAAGCTCATTAAGATCAGGTTTTGTACGTCTTCTCCCTTCACACAAGTGTTTGTATTTAGAACATGAATACATATTTGTGAAGAAAATCTTAAAAGGACTATAGACAAAGGCAAAGCCAGGGATATAATAGAACACTTACACCAGAAAAAAAAAACATGCTTTTCTCACTTGTGTAAGAACACAGAACCCATTCAAACCATTCCAGCTAAAAATCCTCTCAAACGGAATGAATAGGTCCACAACAATAAAAAAACAAAGGCCCAATGACACCTCCCTAGGAGGCTGCTTACAAACAATGTTGTCTGTGGGTCATTTTCTGTGCCTCTCTTCACATACGCTTTATACAAAGAAGGGAGGGAAAAAGGAGGAGGACATTGCATGAAAATAGAACCATTGCATCCCTGTGGTTTCCACTTCTCCCGCTGTGTAATCTCCCTTGAGGTTATAAAAACACATCTAGGCCTGATCCAATGATATAAGTGGAAATTCCACTGGATCCCCTATAAACTTTCAGAAATAGTCCTGGCAGGAAACCTTGCTAGGCATCTTAATTACGTTGATGACCAGGAGGACATTGCATGAAAATAGAACCATTGCATCCCTGTGGTTTCCACTTCTCCCGCTGTGTAATCTCCCTTGAGGTTATAAAAACACATCTAGGCCTGATCCAATGATATAAGTGGAAATTCCACTGGATCCCCTATAAACTTTCAGAAATAGTCCTGGCAGGAAACCTTGCTAGGCATCTTAATTACGTTGATGACCAGGGGTACACCAATAGAGATTTTGGGGGCCGATACTGATAACCGATATTTAAGGAGGCATATCA
>NW_005843266.1:76658-77064 GCF_000455745.1 Alligator sinensis | reverse complement strand
ACCCCAAATTTCATCATAGCCCAGCTCCCAGGACCGCCACCGCACGCCCAACCACCACTGCCCCAGCTCTTCCTAGAGCATGGGTGGGGGCAGGGATTGAGCCAGAGCTGTGCCGGGCAGGCACCGGCAGCAGCATTGGGACCTGGGCAATGACAAAACTTGGGGTGGCTGCAGCCCCCTCCCAGTGCTGCTGCCACCCGCTCCAAGCCCAGTCCCCAGCAAGAAGGGCCCCGCGCAGCCTGGCTCCACCTCACAGCTGCAGCCCGCCCACCCTGTGTAGATCCAGTGTGTACATGCCCACCGTGGGGTGCAAGCAGCGGTGGAAGCCACCTGCCCCCCCAAGCTGTGGCTTTGTTCTGTGCCCTGCCCCACAGCACTTAGCCCTGCTCCTGCCCCTTCACTGCGG
>NW_005843266.1:74160-76648 GCF_000455745.1 Alligator sinensis | reverse complement strand
GGGTTGTTGATTTGCCCCCACCACACCCCTTCTCTCTCCCCTTCCTTTCCACTACAATGGACTTACCAGCTACAGGCTGCTCTCCAAGCTGCAGCACGGGCATTAATCAGCCAAATTATCAGTCCCATTGGTCCGATTTCCGATACAGCAAATTTTCTTTATACTGGTACCAATCCAATATTGGACCAGTGTATTGGTTCACCTCTATTGATGACCATCCAACTACTTTGAAAAGTGTGGTCCGAGGTACCAAAAGGGCACTGGCATGACCAGACTGAAGATGTGCATAAAACACTTCATGTCAAATCTCAATTGCATTTATGGCTGCATAGAGCCCCATATTCTTACCAGTCATTATTCTCTGAGCTTCATATGGTTCCATGTAGCCTGTGTTCTCTCCTTTCCCTGCTTTGTTCAGTTCACTCTTGGCATCAAAAGGATCAGAGTAGTCATCCGCTATCAGGACCTGAAATGAGGAAAGTTATACTTTTTGGAGAAGCCTTTGAAGTTGGCAAGTTAGAACTCAGGGAATCTAAAGTAGCAGCAAGTAGTGGAAGGTACAACATCTAAACTAAAAAGCATCGGGTGTGGGTGGAAAGTGAGCGTAAGAGCAAAAGTGAGGGACTATAGCGAGGGACCTTTTTTTTAGTATTGGAGGCCAAGTCCCTAATTCAGCAAAGAACTTAAAGCACATGCATTACATTTGTCACAAGAGTAAGTGCTCTACTTAAACTGAGATATAAAATGTGTGGATATGCTCAAACAACCACAGGCTTTTCCATAGTTATGCTGCCCTCTAAACAGATCACTGAAGGGCATATGGCCATATCTGTAATAGTTAAACACTGGCAAATTAATGGGATTTGAGCAATTAGCCTGGTTTATGGCAATATGCCAATTAATCAAAGGCTTGCATTCACGTTGTGCAGGAAGCTTCTATCTTTTCATATATTTTTAACATGTGGATTTCTTTTTTGCATACTTTGTTGAGTATTGTGTACATCAAGGCTGAGCAAAATACGGCCCGTGAGCCGGATCCAATCTGCCAGGTGACAGGATCTGGCCTGCTGGTGCCCCTGTTGCACTCCGCATGGGGCTATGCCCTGCCTGCTCATGCCAAGGCAGCCTGCCTGAACCAGGCTTCCCCAGCACAGGGCCCCAGCCTGAACACAGCTTCTGGATGGGCTGTTCCCAGTGCAGCTGCAACAGGATGCTGCTCTGTACCCCCAACTTCCAGCGATGGCTTCTGATCCTGCCCCTGCCGTGCCACACCAGGCCACTCTGGGCAGCAGTTTCAGCCAGGCAGCTCCTACCCCAGGGCACAGGGCTCCAGCAGCCAAGATCTGGAGCTAGGGCCTCATGCAACTACTGGAAGTGGTGCAATGGGAAGAGGAGCTGGTCTTGGAGGTGAGGGGTACAGAGCAACACCCAGCCGGCTGCAGCCGCATGGGGAACAGCCTACCAGAAGCTGCTCCTGCCCCATTGCACTGAACGGTACCATGTACTTCTGTGTGAGCAGGCAAGCAACTTCAGCTGGGTAGCTCCTGCCACAGTGCTGGGGCTCCGGCTTCAGCTCCTGGCTGCCCTCCCAGTAGCTGAAACCAGAAGCCAGTGAACTGGGGCAGGAGCCTTGCTGAAGCTGCTGCTTGCCCAGAGCAGTTTGGTGTGTTGCTGCAGGGGCCAGACCAGGAGCAGGAGCCACCACTGGTGCACAGCACCTCTCAGCTGGGCCATGGGAGCACAGTGCAGGCTGCCCTAGGGTGAGCAAGTGGGGTTTGGCCCCATGCAGAGTGCTACAGGGACAGCATTCATGTTGTGCAGGAAGCTTCTATCTTTTCATATATTTTTAACACGTGGATTTCTTTTTTGCATACTTTGTTGAGTATTGTGTACATCAAGGCTGGGCAAAATATGGCCCGTGAGCCGGATCCAATCTGCCAGGTGACAGGATCTGGCCTGCTGGTGCCCCTGTTGCACTCCGCATGGGGCCATGCCTTGCCTGCTCATGCCAAGGCAGCCTGCCTGAACCAGGCTTCCCCAGCACAGGGCCCCAGCCTGCACACAGCTTCTGGATGGGCTGTTCCCAGTGCAGCTGCAACAGGATGATGAAGGCACTGGCCGACATCATTGCAGAGCCACCGGCAGGAATATCTGAAAGCTCATGGCGCGTGGGCCAAGTCCCGGAGGGCTGGAAAAGGGCCAACGTGGTCCCCATCTTCAAAAAGAGGAGGAAGGAGGACCCGGGCAACTATAGACCAGTCAGTCTCACCTCCATCCTTGGCAAAGTCTTTGAAAAAATTATCAAGGCTCACATGTGTGAGAGCCCGGCAGGACAAATTATGCTGAGGGGAAACCAGCACGGGTTCGTGGCAGGCAGATCGTGCCTGACCAATCTAGTTTCTTTTTATGACCAGGTTACGAAACGCCTGGACACAGGAGGAGGGGTGGATGTCATATACTTAGACTTCAGGAAGGCCTTCGATACGGT
>NW_005843266.1:71063-73390 GCF_000455745.1 Alligator sinensis | reverse complement strand
TGCTTATGCAGGGGGTCAGACTCAATGATCTATTGAGGTCCCTTCCGACCCTAACATCTATGAATCTATGAGCACAGACTGTGCTGCCCGGATGAGCTCTGATATACGAGCCCCCTGCCCACCTCCCTCCCTTCACCCACAGCAGGCTTCAGGGACCTAGCGCCCAGGCAGCCCCCACTACAAGACATAAACATGCCCCCCCACACTCTAGAGGGCAGGGGTATGTAATCCCAGACTCTCCCACCCCTGAAAACTGCTCCCTGCCTGCCCACAGCCCCATAGGGAATTGGGGTGAGTTGTTGCAGGGGGAGAGGAGGTGGGGGAGCTGAACAGTCCTGACCCAGCCAGCAACAGCTCATCAAAACTCTCTCTGTGGCCCTCAGGCCCAAATAACTGCCCCACCCCAGTGTACATTTACTTTGCTGTAAGCCACAAAAAAGAAGCTAAGCACCATAAAATATTGTCCAACTACCTTCCAGGGGGAAAAAACAAACCCAACACTACACAGTATATTCTCTACACTTAATTCTTATTTTCATTTAAAAGAAAGAATAAAAAGCCTCTTGCATAAAACTGTATTTGTTGACATGGCCCCTACTTTTTATTCTGCCTAAATACTGTTATAAGGTCACATTTCTCTTTACTTTGATAAAAGTATATGAAATTACCTATTTTTGCCACCATGGGCGACTGGTGTCTCCTGAGTCTGGGGGGGGGCACCCACAGAAGCCAGCAATGGCACTGGTGGTGGGGAAGGAGCTGGTAAGTACTCACAGATGCTGGCGGTGGCATCGATGGCAGGGATGGCCCTGTCGTGGTGGGGAGGCATGTGCCCCCCTCATACCCTCCCTGCCAGTTGGCCTATCTAAAAGAAGGTACACATTTGCAAAGCTGAAGCATCACTTCTTTTTTCTCTACAATGGGTTCTGGTTAGGTACCGAATTCTCTTTGTCACCTGCTGTCTGTGTCCTGCCACTCTCTCTCACCAACTGACTCCAAGCTAACTGCCTGCCACCCTCGTAACTGAAAGATGTCTTAGCCATTCACTTAGTTGCTGGCACCATTGCTGTCAAGTCTCTAGTGCAGTAACTCTGCACAGGGTTTTACAGAAATAGAGGAAGAGGAACAAACTCCCCACAAAACAGCGCACCACCCTCTGTACTGGCATGACACTGAAAACAAAGAAGGCATGAGGGGAAAAAAGCAAGAGGTAAGGCAAGCCACATTGTATCAGGCCTACACCTTGCATGTCCCAGTAGTTCTAACACTGAGAATAAGGTTGGGCAGGAGCAAGTAGTGGAGCAGCGCATGTCAGCACTGAACAACAGACTGAGGCAGCTATTGAGGAAGGACTTGAAGGAGAGCACAAAGGCTAGAAAGCAAGACGGGTGTGAAAAGAAGAGATGGGCATGACATGGCAAAAAGATGTTAGCAGCCAGAAAGCATGGCCCAAGGAGATCTGGAAAGGTCCTTGCAGGGGAAAAGAAGGCAATCACAGCAAATGCCAGCAAAAGCACCCCTCTGAAGCATGCAGTGGAGTAGGAACAGTGTAAGGAGAGGAGAAACTTTTATTAAAGCCTTAGAGGCAGGAAAACAAGCACCTAGACCAGAGGAGAGTGACAGGGAGGCATCCAGACAGCACCAAGATGGCAAGCAAGGATTCTGGAATAGCCTCCACCGCACCTCCATTCCCTCAGCTACCAAGTACAGACACCCTCCCACCAGACCAGCGCTGGGCAGCACAGGCAGAGCTTATGAATAAACAAGCCAAGTACATTAGGCCAAGTACATTGGGAGCAAGAAGAGGGCACCAGGCAATGTAGGGCCCCTGCAAGACACAAACAGTAATCTTGTGGCTATGCCAGACAAGAAAGCTGATATTTTTAACAGTTCCTTTGCCTCGGTTTTCTTGAACAGGGATCAGGATATCCCACCTACCAGAGGTAGGGACAATCTTGGGGATAGCTCTATCAAGCCTTCAGTCAGCGCAGATGTAGTTAGGGATCTTCTGGAAGGGCTAGACATTTTTAAATCTACAGCTCCAGATGCCCTCCACCCAAGGGTGTTGAGAGAGCTGGCAGGGGTCATCGCGAAGCCCTTGGCCCGGCTGTATGAGCATTCGTGGTCATCTGGCCAGGTGCCGGGGGACTGGAAACTGGCTGACGTGGTCCCTATTTTCAAGAAGGGGAGGAAGGAGGACCCAAGTAATTATAGGTCTGTAAGCCTCACCTCGGTGCCCGGGAAGATCTTGGAAAGAATCATCAAGGAGCACATCTGTGGGGGGCCTGCAGGGGAGATCATGCTCAGGGGCAATCAGCATGGGTTCA
>NW_005843266.1:64786-70179 GCF_000455745.1 Alligator sinensis | reverse complement strand
GGGTCAGGCTAGATGATCTGTTCAGGTCCCTCCTGACCCTAGCTACTATGAAACTAAAGCCCACTCCGAAATCTTTTCTCCCTAAGTGTCTACACTGTCAGCCCTTGTGGCTCTAGTTTCTCCCATTCCAAAGTGAAATAGAAGCTGGCTCTGGTCTTTTTAAAGGGTGCCAGCAATAGATGGACCCAGAAGTCTGAATTTTACCCTCAGTAAAAACCACTCTATATGGGTAATGAAGGGAACAGAACCCAGAAGGTCAACGGGGGAGCACATGACAGCATGGGCAGGGGTGGCACACAGGATAGCATCTGCTCAAGGGGGTGGGAGACGTGACACAGCAGGAAAAGGGGCTTTCCAAAAAAACAGAGGCAGGAAAATCATAAGTGAAAGAGCATATTGTGCTAAGATGAACAAGACAGGAGGGAGGAGAAAGGTGAGAAGAAATAGAAGAATACAAAGTAAATACAAAAAAATCCTGTTTAATCTAAGAAGCAGAAGCCCCACAGGAGTGAACAGGACTCCTCACATCCTATACTGAAAAGTGCCTAGCTGGGTCAGAGTCACAGCATAGGCATAGTAAGAGTAGCTGGACTCTGTTCCATCTACACTGGAGTCTGCTGGAAGTCCCCCTTCAACCGGGCGGTAGAGACCAAAAAAGTCTTGGGGGACCTCAGAGAACCATGTCATTGAACATGCCAAATAACCTGAAGCCTGACTATCATACAGAATATATTTACACTGAGTTAGTGTGAACAGCTTCCAGCCCCAGTGTCTTGAGGGGGAAGGAAAACAGTGAATTCAGAAAGGAAAAAGGTTTAACTCTAGTATATTAAAATTGTATTTCCCTTCTCTCAGTCCTATGGTCATGAGTTAATTATTTGGAATTTCAATCTATTTATTTGGAGGTTTTAAAATATAAACCAATGGTGCCTTTTCTCCACCTATAATTTGGTATGTGAGGGTTTGTTAAACTGGAAACAACTAAGATAGGAAAAATAAAGGGGAGAAAAAGTAATCCTTTGTTTCAGTTAACAATTGAAATGAATGGTTTGTTATTGTGGATATAATAGTTAACTCAATGAAAAATGCTCCCTGTCTTCAGTAATGTATGCAAGAGCTGCAATCAGCAGCACTGTCAGAGCAGTGTCAGCGGCTGTGTGCGCTTAACACAAAGACAACAATGTGCATCATGCAGCAATAATTTCTCCTGGTAACAAGGGCAGGTTTATCTGTAAAAGCCCTGCAGCTGAACTACCATCCATTTACTTTCCTGATGCAGCCTTGTCACGAGCTGATGGATAGTATCTTAGGCTCCCTGCTGTTCCCCAAGTCCAGATGCTGACACAGTAATAGTTGCCTTTTTTAAAAATAACTGCACTAAAATGACATGAAATAGAAAAATAGCCTAATGCAGATAATGTGTTTTATTTGATATTTCTCTTTCCCCATTTGCCAAAAACATTAGGAGGAAAATTATACATCTAAAATGCTGTCAAACAGGATAACATCAAATGTTGATTTGTATTAAACACTATAGTAGGGTGTTCTAGTTGACAAGGTACCAAGTGTTACCGAAGAGACTAAAATGATGAACTTGCTTTATCACAAGACCACCTTTTCTGAGACAAAATTCAAAAGCCATACGAGCAGAGTCCAGGGCTACATAACAGATCTGCATGTACTAACTGCTAAGTTACGTGTGCAGGCCCCTCTGTCCCAAACCGCTGAGGGATTCCCACAGAAGCAGAGATCCACACAAGACATCTGTTGGCAGGATTAGCCACAAGGATTTGTAACAATCCTGGCCACAGAAAGCAAGGAAAATGCCCCTAGAGGAGACCCTGAGATTCTACCGCCCCTTCCAACACAGAACAACCAGACTGTTGGGGTACTGGGAGGGCCACTGCTATTCACCACCATCTGAAAATCAATGTTTGAAGCAAGACAAATACAAATGTTTGAAGCAAGACAAATTGCAAATACAAAGGCTGCTGAAATAAAAAGCTTCTCCAGCATAGGGAATACACCCGTTCAACACGCTTTATCTGCATTTCATAATTAAAATTAGATCTGCAGTCTGGTGCTGTCAGAGAGCCCCCCTCCAGCTGACTGTATTACTATTTCAGCTTAAATTAGAATTTACAAATTCTCAGCCTCGGTAAAGCAGCTGACCTAAGACGACACATGGTTTCTTTTATACTTGCTGACAGTTGCAAATCCTCTCAGTTTCTAATAAGTTTCACATTTTTCCAGTTAAAGCAGCTTCAAAACCAAAAAAAAAAACAAAAAAACCCACACACTACACGAGTCCTTTTTCAAATTAAAACCAAAAAGGGAAATAAAGGGTTTTCTAAAAAGCTTACTCTTGTATAAGTGCACTGCATTAATTTAAAGAAAGTACGCCTATCATTAAATGACCAAACTCATTTCACACACACATCCGTAATGGAAACGATGCCAACATGAGAAATTATGTCAACTGCATTACTGCCAGAGGCCACAACCAGAGATTGGCGCCCAGTCATGCAGGGCTTTACACATGCAGGGCTTTGCTCTTTGGGGCAAGAACCATAAGAAACTCTCCCACTGCCTACTTACACAAAGCCTCAGAATCTTACTCGCCTCAAAACCAAGGAGAACCACGGATGGATGTGCCTTCCAGCCTGCTTAGCCAACAGTCAAGCAAATTCTCTATGGCAGTGCTTCCCAACCTTTTCTGTACCAGGACCCATTTGTAAATGTCCATGGCCAGTCCCAAACCAGTGCCCCCTTACTCCTAACCCACTACCTCCACCCACAGGCCTCAGTCCCCCAGTATATGGGGCAGAGGGTGGGCATGTGGCGTGGAAGCGGGGGCATGTGTGGGGCGAGGGGGGCCCAAGCCTGGAGCTCTGCCAGCCTGCAAGGGAAAAGCCACCGTTTCCCACATTTTTCTCCTTTAAAGAAGAATCCATTTTTAAAGTTTATTCATCCATTTTTAAAGTCTGTTCCCAACCCTTTCGTGTATTCTTGCAACCCACTTTTGGGCCACGACCCATGGGTTGAGAAGCGCTGCTCTGTGACACTAATGATGGGGGGAGCCGATTCAAGAGTTGGAGCCTCTTTCTGCCAGCAGCTCCTTGGCATAAAGTTTAGCACCCTCAGTCTCTCCCCATTAGCACAAGCTGCTCTCAGCTGCCAGGATGCAGCCAAGAGACGGCAACGTCAGACACAGGGAACCGAATGGAGAAGTTTGGCAATGCCCTCTGATATGAGCTGGATGACATTGTAGACTTGAGGGATATGAGCTGGATGCCATTGTAGACTTGAGAGAATCAGTGTCCTGCTCCATGCACAAGCCACAAGAGGCAGCAGTATGCTGCAATTTCTTAGCAATCTTTATGTAGCACCAGAGACAGTGAGCTAGCTGCAGCAACCCACTCCAGAGGCTGCAAAGAATGGATAACTTCATACAGACCTTCCCATGATAAAGATCACTTTCTCCCAGACAGCCAGTGTCATCTGAATAGGCTCCCACAGATGCTGCAAACTGCAAGCCTTTCAAAAATGACAGGCAGGGCCATGGCCCCTCTGGTAAAAGTCTAGCACTTAACACAGAAAAGAAACTATAGCTTACAGACAAGTGTTCAAGACCAATTATTTGCCATGGACTTTCTAGCCAAATGAGTTGGGGGGGGGCTTAAAAGAAACATATCTTTGAATATATGCAGCCAGCAAGTCAGAGGATCAGGGTGCCTAGAACATAATCTAAAGACCCAAGTATTTGTGGAGGGATGAAGACATCTCTGTGCAGACGGTGTTTTTCGTGAACTTTGGCTTGATTAAATTTCACATGCAGGCTAGGCTTCCCAGAGCCCAAGCCTCAATGAAGCCTGTTTAACCTTTTAACAGTCACTATGCAGCCATAGTGCTCGACAGACAAGAAAGACAATGGATCTCTAACAACAGCATTTTACAATCTAAGCCCCACTCTACGCTGCGGTTCTACCAGCACAGTTCTGAGACCAGCACACTCTCAAAGCCCCTCCGTGGTAGCACCATCCTCCTTCCCTCAGCTAATGTACTGCATACCTATGCTGAGCAGAGAAGGCTTCTGCTGCTGACGTTCAACAGCTGGCAGAAGCCATGTGCTGACACTTCTGCTAGCAGGTGGCCCCTTCAGCAGCTTGCACCTTCCACCCCAGCTTACTCCCCACTTTATTCCGTCCCGTTCTTGCATTCTACTGGTAGTCATCAAACAGAGCTACAGAGAGCTGCCAGGAACATGCAGGCCTGAATGGAGGTGATGGCTTCTGCCACCAGAATTTCTAACAGCAAAGTAGGGCAAGTATAGATATGGCCTATATTATTACCCAGGTAACACATGGAGAAGTGACATGCTCCCTGAGGATTGTGGGGAAGAAGTTGGGAGAGATGACATGACCGACTGCCCTCTGCACATTAACTCATGGTTGAGTGTGGAAACCAGAGAATCCTCTAGTTTATCACCGCTTTTTGAAGGCAGGCCTCAGAGTTTATCTTCCAGAGATAGCTTTTCATCCTAGGTTACCCAGTAAGAATTTCATTCGCTTGCTGTACCACAAGCTGGCTGAGGTCAACTGTGGGCTGCCTGTGGTCCAAGGACCACTGGTGGTTCAAGAAGTGCTCATTTGTGGTTTGAAGAGATTTGGTCGGTTCCATATTTTGCGCTACTGAAGCACATAAAAAAGGGACAGCTAAACTCACAATAAATCAGCTTCAAACATAGCAATTGCAGGGGCTGCTATAAAGAATGAAGACTTGCAGATGGGAGGGCAGGTGGGCTGCGTGATGAGGTGGATGCAAAGATAAAGGGATCCATGCCCTTGAATGGTCTAGTGCTCTCATTTCTTTCACACAATTTGCTGTCTGTAAACTTCCAGTAGCGTTTCAGACAGTAGAAACCCCCTTTCCCATCCAAGCACTGCTGGACTCACCGAGTTCTGAAGGCAAACTAAAAGGATTGAGTTTTCTGTGCTTCTAGGAGTGCTACTTGGGGAAAAAATAACCAAAAGGAATGCACACACAAATATCTTGTGCAAACGGTAGCATTTCAGTGCAGAAAGGCTGCAATAGGTTTGCTGCTGCCAAAGAGAAAACATAAGAAGTAGATCATGAAATTCAACTGACCCAAAAAACCACTACTGCTCAACCAACCGCAGCCATCAGCTGCCATGAGGGGGCACTTAATTATCCTCCCCCATTTCAGTTTCAAGACAACACTAACTTAAAAGTGGCTTGCAAAAGTAAGGCAAGCAATCTCTCACATCCTGAATGCTCATCCTCATCAGGGCACAAGGGACAATGAGTGTACCACCTTGTAATAATTCACCTTGTCCTTTGAGGGAAGACCTATATTACTATGAACAAGCTCA
>NW_005843266.1:57045-64776 GCF_000455745.1 Alligator sinensis | reverse complement strand
CAGTGTGAGTGACATAACCACTGTCAGAGAATCTCCCACAGAGCCCAAGCTTCTCTGTAGCGTTCAAATGGGCTGCATTTTCTCCACCCAGATATTTAGCCTTGGCCACAGGCAGACATTCTTTTTGGAAGTATTTCAAGTACCTCAGAAGTGATACAAATAGCAAGCGTGCAGACATTCACTCCCAATAAGGGGTTCAAAAACAGTTGAAATGGTTCAAAAAAAAAATCACGATAAAAAAAGGGGAACTTTTTTTTAACCACATCCTGAAACGTCTGCACCCTTCAGAGGCACTCTGGCATCCCCCAGTCCAAGGGGAAAATTAAAGGAGAAGAGGACAGCGCACCAACAAGTGCTCTCCATGCTGCCCATGGGAACCTCCAGAGGCCAGAGGGCAAGTCCCTTGGCAGGAGAGTACTGCCCCCGCCACTGCATGCTTTCACAGTAATTCTGCAGCACTCAGGAAGTGAGGGAAGGGGCTTCCAAAGGCACTCCAAATTCCAGAGGATTTTGGAGCACTTCAAATGGATGTCTGTCCGTACCCCCTGTTAGCATGCTACAAAGTACTGTACTACAGAAGGTGTGCCCAGTGGCTACAGCACTAGCCTAGGCTAAAGGTAATCCTGTTTCAACTTCTGCTCTGCCACAAATATCTTGCTGTACCACGGGCAAGTTACTTAGCCTCTCTGCAGCACAGCACACAGAAATGCTGCACAGATTACAACAATAACGACAATAACAATGCTCAGATAGGTATCTGCCCAAGACAGAACTAAAATTGCAATTCACTAAAATTACCACTCACAGGAAGTCACCAGCATGCTACAACCTGCAACCAATACACTCATCAGTGTTGGTCTATACAACTAATACATACATCCCTTAGTGTGGTAAATCAGGCACGGTCCCTAGAGTCAACAACCTAGCCAAGGGGTCAGCAACCTATACCCCACAGACCAGATCTAGCCCAAGGATGTGAGGCTTTGGCAGATAGGGACAAATGCCACCTATGAGAGCTCTCCCCCTACCACAGGGGAGACAAGAAGTGGCTGAGTCCTACTGCCCACCCATTCACCTCCAACCTGGGGTGGGTCATTCTGACCTGAAGTTGGAATAGGTTGCCCACTCCTGACTAGGAAGCACCCCTCTTCTGCCACTGACTTGTAGATGAGTTTGTGGAAACTATGTGCCTTCATTAGGCCTTCATTTTGCCATCTCTATACCAGAGGAACCACTTCCCCATGTACCGCTATAAGAACCTAGAATGGAAAAGTGCTGCTACGTGCGAAAGCTCTAGGCAAACGGGAAAAATATAAGTTCTTGCCCAACTGGTCAACAACTGCTGGCATGGTAAGAAAAAAAGAGAATTAATGTCAATAAACTCTTGCAGAAATTGAAGTTTTTCTCCTTCCAAAGATCTGAATTTTGTGAATTATATTACATTTCTACAAGAAACACGAATAAGGAGACTTTAAAAAATATCTGAGAAACACAAACGCACAAAAATGCTACA
Organism: Alligator sinensis; assembly: GCF_000455745.1. Classification (NCBI taxonomy): domain Eukaryota; kingdom Metazoa; phylum Chordata; order Crocodylia; family Alligatoridae; genus Alligator; species Alligator sinensis. Next base: position 63,263 of record NW_005843266.1, on the reverse strand, counting down.
TAACAGATGTTCAGCAGCAAATATATTCAGTCAATATACGTTGTCTTTTTAAAGCAAAGTGTTTACTGTACTATATCTACATTTACCTCTATCTACATCTATAGATCTATAATCTCTAGATATTGGTCTATCTCTCTCTCTCTCTCTCTCTATATATATATATATATATATGTCTATCTATAGATCTATGTCTATAGATATAGATATACTGTATATAGATCTATATCTATTGAGTTTCAAATGGAAGAAAGTGTTTCTATTCATTCTGGACAATCTGGTTTAAGAGTACCCTGATCTGCCAAAAGTCAAATTGCACCGTGTGTGTGAAATGTAATCAGTCTGGAAGCCAATTAATAGCACGGACACCTAAAAGCAATGCAGCAATTATGCTTCCACAAAAGAAATAGCAATTTTCATTCTTTTTTCATCTGAAAACACTGAGCCGGCAGCAGCACTGTTTGTCGGCCTTTTTTTTGGCAAACCACTGGAGTCAAAACCAAAATTAAACCCAGCTGTCTCCAGTTTTGTTGCAACTGCTGCTTCTGCTAGCACTGAAGTGAATGTGCGTATTTCAACAGCAGTTTCTCATGAAAAGCCAAGAAGTGCTCGGTAAATCCAGACCCAACAGACAACTGCAACAGTTTATGTATTTACAGATTATGCAGCAGCGGAGCAATGAGCAGACATTTGGATAGTCCTTTTTAAACTTCAGAAATCAATAATCTGCAATGCATTAGGAGAGAGGATATATTTCTGTGCTGTCTGGCCTCAAACTTGACAAGATGGATCATCACAACCATCTTCATACCCAGAAAAGCTAACAGTTTAACTTTGCTGCATGACCACATATACTTTACGCATTACAAAAATCAGCAGGCAAGGCCCAATTATGCGAGTTAAGGAAATTTCTATGTGCACCTTTTTGTAGGATTTGGTTGCTTCTCTCTCTCTGCATGAGATCTGAGAAAAGGGGAGGGAGCTTGAAATTGGCAGTTGGGTGATTTAGCCAACAGGAAGCTACCAATATTACTGCCATATATTCTGCTTCCCACAGTGACAACAACTAGTAATTGTTTATTCCCATTTTCCATACAACTTCTTTGATCCTGTCTACATTACTCTTCCTGGGGTTCAGAAATCAGTCTATAAAAATGGCTATAACCAGAGCTGATGGAGTAGTGAGCATCATGTTAAAAATCAATTTTTAGAAGCTGTTTCAGATGCAAGAATTATCTAGCTTGGAGGATGACTTTTCATAATATTTTTAACTTGTGCTCCATGTAAAACAGGGCAGCATGTTTCAAGAAATAATTTTCTGAGCTAGGCTGAAAAATATCTGAAATATGTGGGAAAATCATAGCATAAGACCAGACTTTATTTTCATCTGCAAAAATAGCAAATCAATTTCTTAACAGTTTCTTTTTAGCTACCTATATTTAGGCTGTTGAGTTGGGTTTTTCTGGGTAGGGGAGTGGGGAGGTTGACACATTTTGTTCTGCCACAGAGGTCACAAAAGAATCATTACATCGGGGGCCTACATTAAAATGGCTGACAAATACACAAGACTTCACTTGAAGCTATTGGCCGCATTGTAATCAGTGCAGATACAGGCTAATTCAGAAGCTGAGAAATTATGATTTAATTAAAGGAAACTACTCTCTGACTCCAAACTTAGCTCTGCCACCTTCAAATTCTTACTTGCTTTTTCTTTGCATGTTCTTCTAGTTGTTACTATGATAAATTAAAGGAAAAAAGAGAGTTATCCTTGTACCCTCAGCACTGAAGAGAACATAAAAAAAAAGGTTACACTTGAAAAAGGAACACAGAAACCAAGTCTAGCTGCTAAGGAAAGAAAGCCCAATATCCAAAACGGCTCATTCACTCATTTATCATCTTGTGATTAGCAGAGCAAAGGATCCAAATGCAGCAACATCTGGCCTGGTATATACCACTTAATGGAAACAGGATGGATTTCCAAACCACCATAGTGCTTATAGTGCCAGACAGCAAATGTTTATATCAAACAGAATTCTGATGAATTCACTATAGATAATAGTTAAATGTGAATCACTTAAACAGGGCTGTCATCTGTCAGAGGTGGTTTTAACAAGCAGCTCCCAGTCTACTGATAAATCAAATTTAATTGAAACTGTCCATACTAATAAGCAAGCAATCCCATATCTTCTTTATGCAGTAAAACTAGTGCAAGAACTTCTAACTCCTTTTGGCAGCATCTGAAAAGATGAAACACTGTTTCTAGATTTTTCTGAACTATTATTTTCTCCAAATAAAACATTATTTTGTGAAAACAAAATTCAAGTACCTATTCATCCGCTTTTCCTGTAACGAAAGATGTACAAGCTAGTAACACAGCAGCATTTTCCTCAGCATTTAAAAGCCTACCAAAAGTGTTCAGATAAACTGAAGTTACAGTACTTAACAAGGCAGGAGCTCACATGTGACAGTCACTCTCTACCCATTTGAGGACCCAGAGGTAACTCCTTGCATTACTATTTATATGGCAGGGTCCTGAACGCATGGGGCACCTATGCATGTGCTCCAATGCATTTGAATTAGAACGCTTTAGCATCGCTGCAGCATCACATATATAAGCCCCTGCCGGTTTAAAAATGGCTGCTGGGGTGCTTTAACTAAAACTCATTCAGTGAGCTTTAGTTAAACTATCCCGTGGACATTTTTAAATAAATAAATACATACACACAGAGTAGTTTCATTTTAATTGTGAAAAATGCAGATTTCGGGGGGAGTTAACAGAGAATTTTGGATTTTTTTTTTTTTTAAACAGAGAAAACCAGTATTCTTTCTAATTAGCAATGAGGGAATTTAGAATTAAAGGCACAGAACACCACCTTAAAGATAAAATAACTGATTCAGAGCTAATCTAGTTGCATTCTCTTAATTTCTAAATCCTGGGGTGCAATTTCTTCCACTGAAGTGCATTACTGTATTAACAATGTGCATCACAAGTAGAACTGTAAAGTTCACAGAAACAAAATAGTGAAACTGAGCTTTTCTATGGGTTCTCCTGCATTCTTCAGGATATTTGCAGAAACTGTGATTTCGGGAGGGCTCCATGAAAAAGTGTGGGCTCTGCAGTTTTTGCAGGCTCCCTGGGAAAAAAAAAAGAAACTTAACAAAAATAAAATGTTGGCTCCCTCTGGGAAGCCAGTAGTCCTCAAGGCTGCTGAAGCCTAGCTGCACAGCCCACCGGAGGGGGAGGGAAGCTGTAAGGGTCATCAGTCATACTGCGCCCCCATCAGCAGTGGGGGACAGGGGTGCATGACAGACAGTCCTTGCAGCCAATCAGTGACAAGGGGCGGGACTGTATGGCAGGCAGCTCTTGCAGCAAATTAGTGATGAGGGGTGGGGCCACCAAGGCCCCTTGGTTAATCAGAGGCTTGGAGGCAGGGATTATTACACCCATGAAAATGGCTGCTGGCCCTGCAATCTGCATGCAAAATCAGTCAGCAGCTGCCTGGAGTTTGGTAGACCCCAGCTATTCTGACCTGGGCTCCATTCCCACGTGGCCTTAAAAGTCTTCTCTCTTAGCAAGCTCTCATCATTGAAAACAGGGGTACTCACTGCTCAACATCAGGGTACTGATGGATCTGGGTGCTCACTTCCAGCAAACAGGTTGAAAGACTCACCACAGGAAAATGTTGGATATCAGCATGAAGCAGAATTCTGGTTTGGTCACATGAGTACTAAGACTTGTTACAAATCCTGGACAAGTTTTTCCCTTCTAAATATTAGCAAGCGCATCACTGTTAATACAGAAGTCAGCTAGCCTAACGCTCTAGATGTTCCATCAGGATTAGGCTGGTATAATCCTATCACCATCAATTATTGGATATCAAGTGCATTATAAATCTTTATTACAGAACGTGCATCACAATCCAGCTTTGTAGCTGGACTATGCCAAAAAGCAGGTATTTGCTTTCAATCATTCAGAGGAAGTAAAGTATTTTTTCTACTAAATATTCTTGCCAAGTAATCCATCTAAATGCATTTATTCACTTGCACTATGCTCCCTTTTCAGGAGCCTATAAATAAAAATCAATTAGTCTTGGCTGTAGTAGAATGGCATATGGGAAAAACAACCTCTAGGACAGAATGCTTAGGAAATGAAGGCACCATTAAGTTCATTAACAAATTCTAACTTCGTACCACTTCAATGCTCTTCGGTAAGATGTGCTCACTGGCGTGTTAAAGAAATTGTTAAAAAGTCAGTATTTCCATTGTGATACAGTTAATCAAACAATGAAAAACTTCAAAACATGAAAATATGGATCAGTCTAAGAAAATTTCTGCAGCACGTGAACATGTTAACTGTTCAAAAAGACAAATGAATTTGTGCACCTGCAAAAGAGAAATCCCAAGCAGGTGAAACATTAAAAATGAACCTCCATGGAAACAAGTGCTTAGGATGCAGGGCAACTTAGCTAATTTAAAACATATGCTGGTAGTTAACAATGGTCCAGATGTTAGATGGGAAAGAAACCAAGATAAAAGTAGTAGATATAAAAGATAAATTTACATCTTGTCACTTGTTTTAGCAGTTAATTGCCACTTAGCTCTACGAAGATGCAATTACTAAGGTGTGAGTTGGAGGTTATTAGCTGTTCTACCTCTGCTGTATATTAGAGACCTGATTATTGAAGCTATGTGCATTCAAATGATTAATTATCGGTGTAATGGAACATTTGTACGTGCAATTTCTACATGTGTCTGTGCAGTCAGGGTAATTTAAATAAAAAAGAATCTCTTTCACACAGTTTATGCAGGCATCCAATTTAGAGACAGATTTTCAAATCAATAGGGATCTATCTGCTAAAGTAAAGCCAATTTTTAAAGGAAAATCCTCACCTGGTCTGAAAGAACAGATGCTAGATAACTAGCTCTTGGACAGACACTGCAGTACAACAACATCTGACCACTTGATTTTATACCCAGAGGGCAGTAGCTGGCAGATTTAGCTGGGATACAGTGAACATCATCTTCCTCCAATTAAATAAACCCATTTTGGAGTGAAGGATCTAAGGAGGATTAGGGCAAATTCAGTATTAAATAAGAATAGCAGCCTCCTTTCCCGCACACTGATTTCCAAGACATTGATCATTTTGGTGCAGACTGTATCCACAACCCCCTCTGCTTCGTGAGACAAATAATGGCCACTTAAGGCATAGAGAACTCAGGGTCTCCCTGGCTGAATACCTGTAGCCCTTCCAACACTCCCCAGTTCAGACTGAAGGTAAAACAATCCCCCCAAAAGCACAGAGATGCAGAGGCTAGCTGACAAAAAGACAGAAAGATGTGATCATTAACAAAAGTAAAGGGAGCAAACGAACAAGTCTCCTCCCATTTTCAGCTGTGATTAAATAGCAAGGGCAGGAAGCGCCTGTCCTGCAATACTGACGAATGGCAAAAAGAAAGGCAAGCAGCACCCTGGCACATACTGCCCCACTATGTGAAGACAGAAAGAGGAGTTTCTTCAAGAAGAAAATGGGCATCAACTAGTTTCATGGAAGTATGAACCACACCTGGGTTAAATTACCTCAGATTTTTCCACGGTGTGAAATCCTCACCCTGCACCAATTACAATGAGGCAGTCACTAGCTACAGTATAAATCCTTATTTGTCAAATGCATGTTTTATGAAACAAGTTTATTGCCTACTTTTTACAATGGTGCAAAAAATGTCAATAAGTACCAAACCCCCCCCTGCAGCACCCAAGAGATGCTCCAGTCTCATTTCCTAAACAAACTATCAAGCAGGTGTTTCCCTTAAGAAAAAAGGGGGGTTTTCATGTAAAGCTGTTAACTCGTGTGTCCGTGAGAAAACACATCAGAATGATCTCCTCCAAGAACACTTAATTTCATAGATTTCGTAGATTTCATAGACATCAGGGCTGGAAGGGACCTTGGAAGATCATCGAGTCCAGCCCCCCGCCCAAAGGGCAGGAAGTCAGCTGGGGTCATAGGATCCCAGCAAGATAAGCATCCAGTTTCATCTTGAAGGTGTTCAATGAAGGCGCTTGAACCACCTCCGGTGGCAGGCTGTTCCAGACCTTGGGGGCTCGGACAGGAAAGAAATTCTTCCTTATGTCCAGGTGGTGCAGTCTCCATCCCTGGAGATGTTTAAGACCCAGGTAGACAAAGCCTTGGCTGGGATGATGGAGGTGGGGCTGGTGCCTCTTT
>NW_005843266.1:35227-55869 GCF_000455745.1 Alligator sinensis | reverse complement strand
CTGATGAAAGACTGACGCAAAGTACCTATTTAATAGGTTGGCTTTTTCGTGGGCGTCAGTTGTCAGTTGCCCCATCTGGCTCAGCAGGGGTCCAATGTTGCCCCTGCTTTTCCTCCGGCTCCCCACATATCTGAAAAAGGACTTCTTATTGTCCTTGATGCTCAAAGCTAGCTGGAGTTCAGTTGCAGCCTTGGCTTTCCTGGTCTGCTCCCTACAGGACCGGACCAGTGCAGAATAATCCTCCTTGGAGGTGACTCCCATCCTCCACCCTTTGTAGGCCTTTCTTTTTAGCCTCAGGAGATCTGCTAGGTCCCTGGAGAGCTAGGGGGGCTGCTGTGCCCTCTTGCTGCCTTTCCTCCGAGATGAAAGCAAAGTTCTACTAATTTATGAAAGTTCTGGTGCCCAAGCATTAAACTCAAAACCCTGGTTTTGCCTATGTCCCATTTCCCCAGGCAGTGGGTATGTTACTAGGACAGAGAACTTGGGGTATAAAATGCAAAAAAGCTGAAGAACCAATACAGCTCTCTGTGAAGTCAGTGGAAAGATCCCCATTAGCATCAGTGGGATTTAGACTGAGCCCTATGTTGGTTGTTTGGTGCAGGATTTATACTATGCATAAGCCTTGATCCTGTGACAGGCAGACCTGCAATGAGACTCCTAAACTGGGCCCTACATTATTTTCCATGGAGAGGGTGTTCCTGGACTCTGCTCTGTAGACTTTTTGCAGACTGAAGAAGGAAGAAGGGAGGTTTAGTGAGTTTTTGTGAGTGCCACTTCCCAGAGATAAACCTATTTGAAAAAGAAGCTCCTTGAAGAAACCCAGACCTTAGTCTCTGAGCTTTTTTATGGGGACTTTACAGAGCAAGGGTTCTCCACAAGCCAAATGCAGCCCATGGAGCCATTGCATCTGGCCTGGGGGGCTCCCCACAGGTTGGGAAATTTGGTAGTGAGGAAGCAGTGGCTACCCTCCCCCGCTGCCAAATTCCCATGCCCCCTCCACCAATACATCCAAATCTGGGGCAGGACACACACCCATTCCTCCACACTGCCAGGTTGGGGCTGGGCCATGCTCCTTTCCCCTGGCCCAGCCGAATTGGGGACAGGCCATACCCCTTCTCCCAACACAGCTCAGCTGGGGCCCCTTCTCCCTGGAGGGCTGAATCATAGCCAGGCCACTCCCCCTTTCCCCTCACAGGGCTGCACCAGGCTGGCTCCCCAGCCTCCTCTGCATGGCCAGATGGGGCTCCAATGCATCCAACCCAGGCAGCAGATCAGGGCCACGAGCTGTATCTGGCTAGTGAATGAACTGGGCATGACCCATCTGGCCTGCCAAGGAAAAAAGTTGAGCACCACTGTTATAATAAGGCAATGAGTTTGGGAGCGATTTGTAACAACCAGCTTAAAATTTAAGGAGATTTGGAGGCTACTGCCTACTAGGCACATGTTAGTTCTGAAAGACAACGTGGAGTTTGCCAATGTGAAGCCAAGACCTAAGTAAGCCTCACAAGTTATACAGCCTTTGCAAGCTAGTTACACTGTAAAGTACTAAAACCTCACACATTATTAAAATATCCTCCTATTCCTAGCAGTATTTTATCAGAATACTGCTTTGCAGAAAGCTTTCCCGTGCCTCACGCCTGCCAACAGGCAACTGTGTGCTAGGACCACTGGGTGTACAAAAAAACAAACAAAACAAAAAAACACCTTTCCAAGTCAGAATCACAGATAATTGTTTGGCAGCAGTCATGGAAACAGCAGGTCAACCATGGTACTTCAGAAGGTATCCTTCTTCCCATTCTATCTCCAAAACATATCACCCATGACCACAATTTGTAGCCTGACCTGCCAACTTTACCCTATTCTCATCACTTGTGCACTGGTTACCAGCAGAATTTTGTTAGCTAAGGACAGATCATAGCACCAGTGAGAGAGAGGTTGAGAAGTGACCTCAAGAAACCCCTCTAGACCAGTGAGGACCAACCTTTTTGGCAGACATTCCAACTAGCTCCAAAGTCACTGATCTGCTTCCTGCTCCCTGCCATGTTCTCTGCCCTATACACACAACTGCCAAAAAAACCAAAAACCCAACAGGATTTAAAGTTTGCATAGGTTTGTCTAAGATAGCGAGCCCACGGAAAAAAGAGAAAGAGGACAAGTGTCAGCTCACATACTAACTCTGTTTAAGACCCACCAATTATCTTCTGTGGCATTTCAAATTCAATCACGGCAGACACACAAATCAATACAAGTGCTATTGTTAAGAAATCAAATGATCTGGTAACTGCAAGCTTATTCTTATGAGATGCTGACCACCCTCCACTCCTCTAAACTTCAGAGGAAGCTGCAATCTCCCCAGAATCACTGAGATGTCATTTCCCTTCATTTAGGTATGCGCTTGACTAAGTTGTAAAACCATTAGAGAATGGGCATTTGGAGAGGTGTTACTGAACAGTGGGCTCAATTTAATTTGTAATTAACTTTTTTCTCCATTGATATCTAACTCCCAGCTGCCCAGGTCACAGTCACCAAATATTATAAAACAAGTCTGCACTGTATATGAGTCAGTGTGTTAGTCACCTGGGTCACAGCTGCTATAGAAACAATGTGAAATAACCTGAAATTAATGGGTTTTAAACTTTCAGATAAAAGGGGGGGGGGGAGGCAGAAGAAATGTGAACGTTAAAAAAAGAAAATACATAAGCCATGGTATTACTGAAAGTAGGAAGGAGTTATAAAAGGCAAAGGAAGGTGCCTCCCTTCTAGATATAAACCAGCTTAAAGAGAACAAGCAGCTCTTACTACCGCCATCCCCAAACTAACAGGACTGACCCTTGATTAGCAATCCATAATTTAGCTAGAGATACCAATAATGAGTGGCCAGGAATATTATTATAACAGCTGCATTAATAGTAAGTGGCCTTATCCAGTTAAATAAGAGTGTTTTTTAATTCGGAAATAGTCATGAATGACTTTTACCCAAAGGGCAACTTCCCCTACCAGCCCCTCAGAGATATAAAAAAAAATCTGAGGTCAGAAGCTTAAGAGGAAAAATGCTGCTAGAAGTATGAAACATGCTGAGAGGCCTGCCGATGAAACCCATCTACATACAGTCCCAGCAACAAAGGAACTTGTTGGAGAAGTACAGCAAAGCTATTAGACTTTTTCATTATCCAAATGAGGACAACAGGCCAACCTGAAGAAGAATGCATTAAAAAGTACACATTTTGTAAAGATGTCGGAGATATTTCTAGCGTATTAAATAAATTAAATTAAATTAAATTTCATTTCCCTTTCTTGACATTTTTCCTAGTTATACCAGACCAAATAAGACATATTTTTCCATGCTCATTTGGTAGCCAATCCTATGGATGCACCTACATTTGAACTTATGCTAGAACACAACCCCTCTATAAACTGTGGGATTACACACCTGCATAACGCCACAGGTGAAGGACTGGATCAGGTCCTTCATCACCCCACATAAACAGTTAGAGGGACACTTGAGGTCAGCCACAAGAATGACACTGATATTTTAGGAGAGGTAAGCTAGGTACAATATTGCATTCATGGTATGTACTTTGCACAGTTCCACTCTGAAAACTGACTAAACACAGCATTGCAGGATTTCACATTTCCCTTAATGCCAAATGCATGCAGTTAACAAGCAGTGCATCTCTGCACCTACCAACAGCCTAAGAGGGTCAAGCAAGATTTCTTCCAGTTCAATGCTCCCTTCAGGGCCTGACTGGAGCTCTGTGAACAGATCTGTCAAGAACACATGTAAGAGAACAGAGTAGAGCCACACGGACTTCCTGAAAGGGCATAAAGGACAAGTTAACACTGTTACCAAAACATACATATGTGGCTCTGAATGCAACTAGTGAGAAGATCCATTGATATAATGAGAAGTGACCAAGCATTGCAGTCGCACCTTAAAAAGATTGTAATGCAGTATCTTAAGGACAATGTCTTAATCCTATAAACACTTTACATCAAGACAATCAGCAACCTCCAGGCTTTAAGTCAAGTGCACAATATGCAATTATGTTATGAAGCTATTGGTCTGCTTTGAAGCACTGCAGAGAAAGATGCTAGTCATCCTGAAAACAGGGAGTTACTATACTTTTTAGCAAAACCTCTCAAAAACTTCCATGTAATCATCAATTATTGACGAAGTAAAGCGACATTATGCGGCATAATTGGTACAGTTTAGCAACAGTCTAACACAGGGGTGGGCAAAATATGGCCCGCGACCCGGATGCAGCCCACAAGGCCATTCTATCTGGCCCGTGGGGCTCCTAAAAATTTAGAAAATTAATATTTTATTCCTGTCATTTTTGACAGGAACCAAGGGCAGTAGGATCCAGGGGAAGTCCGGCGGACGTATGCTGCTCTCCAAGCTGCCGGGCTGCATTCCTGGCCATGTGCATGCTGTGGCTGCGCACATGCATGTGGCATTTATCAGTGACATTACTGGCTACATATTACCGATTACTGATAATATCAATTTTCCTTTTATCAGTACCATTACGATATGGACCGATATATTGGTGCACCTCTACCTCTATATACAATACTAAAAAAACCCATAAGTCAGGATAAATGTTGTTTTTAAATAAAATATAGCAGATATTTGCTTTTTATGTATAGTTTCTTTAAAAAAGATCTTAAAATGAAAGATTGGTACATGCGACCCTCAACCAAAACTCGTTAAGTGGCCCACCAGCCAACATAATTGGATTCTGAAGGTCCCTTCCAGCCCTACTTCTCTATGATTCTACGACCTGCTCCTAAGCAACCCTTCCGGAGTTTTTTGGACTTTGTGTATATTTTAATGGTCTCCTGTAAGGGTTCTGAGCAGAAGGGATTAAAGAGGTCTGAGAGGTTCCATTAACTTTCATCCTTTGCTATTACCAAGAATTTACTAAACTTCACATTTCTTTGGCCAAGTATATATAGCTGCCAGCTACAACAAATCCCCTTAGAAGAGTTATAGGGTTTAAACTGCTTGCAAAGAAACTATTTCTAACATATTGTCTGCAGGAGATCTTTGGCTCAGCTCCAGCTGGTCTGACAAGCACCAGCCACAGCCAAACATATTACTCTATTTTGGACATTGGACAGATCTGGAAAGGAAATAAAGGCACTCCAGGTTGGTGGGAGACTTTCATTTGTCTTCCCTCCCCACCCCAGCCAACATAGTCAATTGCAGGCTGCCTTCCTAAACCCTTCAAGCTGTTGGAGAGAGTGGAGTAGCCAGAAGGAGAAGCCATAGCAGCATCGCAGTGGGCTGCCACTATAGAGAAGATTACAGTAGGGCAGACAGACCCACATTTCACTAATGCTTGGGGGTTTGTTTTGATTTGGTTTTTTCCTACTCCCAACACAGCCTTTCAGTGAGATCCTCTGAAATAAGGGGAGTGGCATTTATCCCCCTCAATACACACTACAAAAGAAATCTCACAGCAGACTGGGGTAAAGCTGCTTTAGGAATTTCTTCCATGTGTTTGCTGAAAGCAGAGGCAGGCTAGTTAAATTTAAAAGCTAGGAGTTGTTTGTAAAGAAATCTTTTTAAAAAAAATTCGCAAAACAAATCACACTCTAAACCTCATTGTGCCAGAATCAATTCAGATATGCTGCAGAAGTTACATCTTCATCTTTGCCTGAGCTGTGATCCTGTCAGTGCTAACAAGCCTTCAGAGGTGAGGTCTATTTAGTTTTATATGGGAGACAACCACAGCTAATCCATCCTGGCAGCAGGCACTGGTACTGTAAACATACAAAAAGAACACCTTTCTGGTTAAATCAGAATTCATCTCAGCACCACAGGTATGGCTTTAAGGTGAAGACTCTGTACTGTACCATCTTGCACTGAGAGCTAAAAAACTGAGTTCTTGACCATGCAAGGTCTTAGAATACATCATGGCACTTCTTGCAAGAGCAAGGACAGTAAGTACCCATTTTAAATCTGAATAAGAGTCTGCTAATGTGCATTATTTCCTCACCTCCTTTTAGGAATTTGACATGGTGCTGTTATGACACCCTCAGCATTATAAGCTGGAGGAGGAGGAGGAAGTTCATCAGCAACAGCATGAAACCTGTACACGAAGTTTGTGGTGTGCTTTGGAATATTTCAGGATTAGGGACACCATAAAAATATATAAATATATGTTACCTAAGCCACCCTCAAGAAATGTAAGAATGCACATGAATGCAATATAGATAAAAAGAAAACACAGCACACTATGAGAAAAAAGCAAAAGATTAATGAGCTGTGACTGTCTCTAACCAAAGTTTGTACTTTGTAATGCCTCCATCAGCAAATCAACTGTCTGCTGATTTCATCAACATGATTCAGAGTACAAATATTCTAGAAGAAAAAGTTAAGAGCCACTCATTAGTCATTTAAAACTTTTTTTTAATTAGCATCTCAATTACTCAACCCACAGTGGCCCCTGCCAATTTCATTTTAGGGTAATAATGATTTGCTGGGTTTCCAACAGAAATCTGAACTGCTATCTAAAACAACATGGTTATATTTTGCTCCCTGTACCAGAGGCTAAGTCACTTACTAAGTTTAAGTCATTACTGGGTTTCTTTGTGAATTTTTCAGGCTGTGACCCTACTAGATTTGGAAGAAAACAAAAAAACAAAAACAGGGCAACAAGTCCAAGTGGACTTTACTCCAAACCCATATTTGAGGTCTTCTTAGTGTGTAGGACACATTTAGTTGTTCAGTAGACACAAATACGGACCTACCAAATCATGGCAGAAGTGGACTGCATGGCAGCTCCTTTAATCTTGCAGTTTTCCCCTGCAAACCTTCCCACCCCCTGCCACCACCACTCACCCCTCTCCTGATCAGCAAGGAGGCAAAAACCACAGTTTTAAATATGGTGCAGATTTTGCCTCTCAACCAGTCAACAGCAAGCAGCAGGGCTGCCAGGATCAGGGGTGGGGGACAAAATCTGCACCACATTTAAAACCATGGTTTTCGCCATCCCACTGATCAGGAGTGAGGGGCGAGCAGTGGGGTTTCTCCACCAACTGCGGGGGGGAGGACTGGTGGGGGGGGGAGCATATGGGAAAAAATGCAAGATTAAAGGAGCCGTGTGCAGCCCATTTCTGCCACAACTTCTGTAGGTCCCTAGACAAAAGAAACTACTGAAAACACAGGCATACTGTCCAGAAACAGAGCATATACATTAAGGAGGCACTAACCCATCTTCAGGTGGACTTGAGCTCTGTAAGGATGATTCTTCTGGGAGGAAGCCTGAATGAATGTAAATGCATGATATCAGCAAGAGGCTGGAATGGGGGAAGAATTCGTCCTCTTTTCCCCACAGTGTTCTTGTGCCTATACCTTTCGGCCTCAGGTACCATAGGAACCCAGGCATTAAAGGTTTCAGCACATATCTCTCAGCTTGAAGAGAATAAGCACTAGCTACCACAAAGAAATGACATAGTAAACAGCAACAAAGGCTGGAGTACACAGATTAAAGCTTCACAAGGCATTAAGAAACCTTTTGTTCTGGGCAGTTAACCCACCACCACCCAATTAGCCACAGCCCTGAATTAGCTGACCTGTGCTGCCAAAGGGAAGAATGCTGAGGGAAAGTCTTCCATGGAAGAGATGGTGGGGGTGAGGATATTTTAAAAAATAAATAAATACAAATGATTGCAAGTAAGAAACATATTTATCTGGGCCAGCAAGCTTCACACCCTTAACACAAGATACATAGGCAGACCTGAGCCCATCACAGTTGCCACAGTACCTACACCTCTGCCCCATTCCCAAGCGCACCTGCCATTGGCTCTCTTGGATCAAATCACACAACTCTCCTGCTTTCAAACTATGTCCCAGGCTGCCATCTCCTCTGATCTCCCCAGTTCAGAACCTGACATTCAGGTCCAGGAGTTATAACAGCAGCACCCTGTGACAAGGCAGCCTTCTTTAGAGCAAAGTAACACTTAAATAAAACCAAAGCATTTCAGAGAAGGCAGATCTGAAAACAGTGAACACTCAATAGCCTCTCCCTGGACAGGGAAAAGGTGCAATTCCTTCAGACTCCCTTCCACAACACTCTGCTCCCAGGGACAGCTTTTAACAACTGGGCCCCTCACCCCTCCTGTTCAATGCCCAGCAGTGGCCCAAAACTTTTGTCACTGAAGGCTGGAGCCTGGAGAAATACCATTATTCTAGAATCACCTCCCTTCAGCACTTGCTGGGAGGTTGCTTATTTATGTCTCATCTGCAGTTTTCTCCAGTGGTTCTTCCACACAGCCCCCTACAAATCTAAATCAATACTGTCTCCATAAAGAGTTTTCTACAACCCAATACTCAATAACTCCACTTCACTGCACAGCTCTCAGAGAGTTGCTGTAAAATTACCACATTACAGTAGGCTTAGATTATTACATAACCTCTACACATCAGTCACAACAGCTAATCCCCACTATCATGGGGGAAGGCAGCCAAAGGCATGCACATTGAGCCTTTTTCTGCACAAAACAGAATTGTCAAGGATGTTTTAACCCTGTTACTCATTTCCCCTGCCCTGGGCTGGCCTCCAGACTTCATGAAACCAACAGACACCATGACCTGAAATTTGGTCTGCCATCGTCCCAAGCATGAGGCTGCAGGGGTAGGACCCCTGGCTGGACAGGAGGGTACAGCCACCAAGTGTTGGACATGAACCAGGCACACTTAAGCAGCCACAACGACCACAAAGAAGGGCAGCCCAGTTATACAGCATGGTGCTGTGGTCCAGCCACAGAAGTGACATGCTAAAGAGATCCTAAGTGTGCGGCCCGGGAGCGGGCCGAGGCTTTCGGGGGCGCGCGGCGGGCTGTGGCCAGCAGCCCTGGCACGTGGGTCGGGGAATGCAGGACGGCGGACTAGAATTAGGCACGGACGCGTAGCGGTTGATTAAAGATTATTTTACTTACACCGTAGATGGTCGCGGTGCAGGCAGGGAAAAGCTTCGCTTAAGTTGCAGTTACAAAACTCACTCGAACAAGACCCGTAGAAAACTCGAGCCTCTTAAACCCGGAAAGAGCTCTGGATACCAAAAGCGCGCAAGGAAGGGTACGTCGAGGGATTAGGCGGCGACAGGGAGAGGCTAGAGGTTGATCAGGCCCCTATATCCTTCTTAAGGCACACGCTGGGTTTGTTAGGCTCCGCAGCGCTTACAGTTCTTCACAAGATGTGAAGTCCTCCTTCTCCTCCTCCAGATGGTTGTGGAGTCCTCCAACTTGGGCAGAAACCGCTCAAGCCTCTTATACGGCTAGCATGCCAATCACTAGCCGCCACATGGGAATAATTTAGAAACAGCCAATAGTGGGACACAAATTTACATGCGAATGGCGGGAACTCCTTTGCACCGGGGTTTTCTCTTTGCAACTGAGAATTGCACCGTGCAAAGAAAGCTCCTTGTGGCAGGAAATAATTCTGCAGTGCCGAAGCACGCACAAAATCATACCCTTGGGTCATGACACTAAGAACTGCCATTGAGCCTCACATCGCCCAAGTCAAATCAATAAGATTCGGTCCGTTTAAGACTCCCCCACATATCTTACACAGGGCAGCCAGCTTCTAGAGGGATTTTGTGCCTCTGCGCCCAGTCAACTTTTGGGAAGACATTGTGGTGAAGAAGAAAGGAGGAAGACCCACTGCAGAGCATGCAGTCAAAGCCGCAGCCTGTTACACTTGCCTGGAAAGCATCACCTCTGGCTATCCCTAGCATTCCTAAAAGCTCTGGTGGACTTGCATCCCAGCCCTGAAATAGGGGAAAATATTACTGCCATACAAGAAGAGCTGTTCAGCACCTTGCCCATGAGAAAAGGATTGTGCCTGTACATAAGGCTGAAAAAGAGCAAGTCTTCCAGCAAACCCAGTCCTGATCCAGAGGAAGTGAAGAGAAAAGATGCAAGAGGTGAAGCAAGCTATCCTGTGAATTACACAGATGAAAGGGAATCACAAGATACCAAATGCCAGTTAGAAATACTTCAGAGCAGCTGGATCTGTAGAAGCAAGGCTGTTGAGTTAACAGCCCAGCTTGAGGACAGTCCATGCCAATCCTTACATTCTGCGTACTGACATCACCCAAGTTTCAAACAGATGTGTACCTCACTTAAACTCTTGTGGGATTCCTTAGCAGGCAGTTGCTGACTTGAAGTGGCAAGTAAATGGATACCTCCTGTGTGAACAAACACACTCACCATGTCAACCCCCAGCCTACTCTCAGAAGTGAAGTACTGCAGCTTAAAGTTTATAAATTATTTGGAGATCCTCAAATAAGCTATTATGAAGTCCACAAGTATTTTGGTCCTTAAAAATCTGAATGCCTTCAACATATGCCAGTCTTATAGCTTCCAAGCCCTTTAATGTGCATGAGTGAACTGTATTCACTCAGTATCACTTACACATTTTATCATAACATCCATTAAAAGCATTATGATCGTTCAAACTGTGTACACATGATAAGACCGAATAAAACCAGATAAAACCAATACTTTAAATACAAAATTAATCAATCCTGTAAATGCTTACTGTTTTTCAAAAAACACAAATATGCTAAAGGGGAAAATTGATATTAATCTCTCATTAATGTATGTTTAAAAGTCCTGACAATAGCCCCAGACTCTACTACAATTGCATGGATGCATGCCACTGTCCTATTCAAAAGGAAAAAAGTCCTTGTGAGTGTAATTTTAAGATTAGGTGATCTGCGAGGCTCTCGCATACAGACACACAGCCTACTCTGGCAAGACAGCAGTTGCCATCTCTCCCTCATTTTTTGCTCTGTTTCTTCAAATACAAAGTACTTATTGTCAGGCACACCCACCTCTGACAGCAGATCTTGCACCAGCTCTGGGGCCACTGCCTTCAGAGTCCAAGTAACATCTTAGAGCAGGCAGAGCAGGGCAGTGTTTACTGTGACATGAGAACAATGATGTCAAAGGTATTTTGACTTTTTCACTGGCACTTTTCCACTGGTCATACTCTCTGGAAACATGCTAATAATTCTACACAAAAGACCTCTCAGATTTCTAAGGCAAAGTGAACTCTTTCAGTGTAGACAATATTTTGAGTGAAAATATTAACAAACTGATATGGATGCATTAGAAAGGCCTTCCTTAAATGCGAGGAGACATGGCCTTGCTCTCATACCTTGTGTCTTGGATAACTATGTGTACCAGTGCAAGTGGAAGGCAAGACTACACCAGGACTACACAAGGTGCCATGCAGCAAAGAATAAGACCCACCCCAATTCTAAAACAAAGGTTCCAAACAAATACACTGGAACTCCTTTTGCAAAGGGAAAAAAAGTGCCCTTTTTGCACATTTCTGCCAAGGCACTAGCATAGAAACACCTGGTAAATGCAGAACCAAGGATCTGTGTATGCCTCTACATTTCCTAGATACCTAGGAAAGTCAGGGTGCTTTTAAATTGCAGGACGGTTTTCCAGTTGTTGGGTTGTTCAGGCATTTGAACTGGTAAAGGTCAGAACAAAGATGCACTTGCATATTTTGAAGAATCACCTCAACTGTGTGCTAACAGTTCATTCACACCATATTCCTGCAAGTTGCATTTGCAGCTAGGGGATTTGCTTTTAAGGGAATTACATGGTAGACTTCTTAAGCCTGACCCTGACTCAATGATAAACCTGGTGGAAAACCATATTGAAAAAAGTACAGGGTAAATATGAAGAGCACAGACAGAAAAGGAGCTCCCCATTGCAACTCATGGTGCTTTGCAGAAAGCACCATGAGTCACAATGATCCCCTGGACTCAACAGAAGCTCACTGTCGGGTCTGGGAGTTGGAGATTCCAGCTGCTTGCTGCCAGTCTGCAACTCAGCCTCTGTAGCAATGCCACTCCCCCTCCAAGCCCAGACACTGTGTTTAGAATGTGCTCCCTCTGACAGGGCCACCCCCGCCACCGCTGGCTTCTGCTCACCAGCCCTGTCTCCGCCACTACCACTGCCAGCAGCATCTGCGGGTGCTCACCAGCTCTGTCCCCACCGCCACCAGTGGCTTCTGCGGGTGCCCCCCCCAGACCCAGAAGGCACCAGTTGCCCATGAATACAGCCACCCCACCCTCCAGGGCCAGCTGAAAAACCACAGACCAAACTCCCTTCGCTCCCTTTCCCTCTGTCCATTCTGAAAACAGGGACAGGCTGGGAGCTCCACAGAAACCAGAACAAGCTCTGTTTTGGAGCATGTTCATCTGAACCCTCATGCAATGATGGTTCAGATTTTTGTGGGATTAGACCCTTTTAAAGCAGTCTGCAGCCATGCTCTTCTGTTTGGTCACAGGTATAGACAGCTTTTGGGGCCAGATCAGGCAAAAACTGTAACTACCTCCATCCAAACTGCCAAGTGACACAGAGAACTCTGGTTTGCCTTCTGCACAAACATGGCTCACAAAATGAATTTTTGTAGGGAGTAAGAACAGGACATCACCCAGCAAACTTTGATGGATTTCTTTAGGACCAAGTTTCTCACGAAGGGCTTTCTGCCTTACGTTCAGACATTAAATTTCAAAGCTTTGCTTCATAGAGGTCTATCAGCTCTGCCATTGAAGTCTAATAAATTAGAAAGCCTGCCTCACAAGAACATCCAGTTGAAGTGGTAACTAGAAAACATGAAGTAGTATCCTACTCTGGAGCCATGCTGAACACCCATTTGTCTGGTAGTTTAAGAAGAGAGCTGACCCTTTCAGAGGGAGAATCACTTGTACAGAACAGACAGGATTATTTGTACCAAATACCATATGGAGGCCTCAACCAAGATCAGAGCCCTATTATGACAGGTGCTGTACATATATTTAGGGGTCTGGGCTTCCTCTGCCTGAGACAGTACAATCTAAATATTCCAGTAAGACAAAAGGACAGGAAATGGCACTGTGGATCCTATATACTGCTAGCCATTCACTTCACTCAATTACCCCTATAACGAGCCCAAGAACTTGGATTTTTGCTACAGGATATCTTCCAAGAGTGCAGCCGAACAGATCAGCGAAACAGATTAAGTTCTCCAATGTTCACTGCTAGGCATTTTCTTCAATCCCCAAATGACTTCCATGGTTCTTTACTGCACACTCACTAATGCTGCAAAATCCTTTTGAAAACCGTGAGCACCAGAACTGGATGCAGCGGTCCAGGACTGATCTTCAGAACTATGACCATACACAGAGGAAAAAACAATTCCCCACTCCTGTTCACTGCTCCCTGGCTCGTGCAACCAGGGACCGCAATAAACCTCTCTACTATGGTATTGAACTGGGTGCTTCTGTTCAGTAACTAGTCAACTCTAAGCCTCTACACCAGTTCCAAAATCACTGCTTTTTCATACACAGTGCCTCCCCACCACTTCCTCTCTCTAAAAGAGGAAGAAAAGTATTACAGTGGATATTTAGTGAATATTCTCGTTTGACTACTTTGTTATATGTCAGTTAACTGTTTTTATGCAATTAAAGTTGTCCTAATATCAGAGCACATAAGTACTTATGTATATATATGTAAGAATCACAGAATCCTAGAAAATTAGGGTTGGAAGAGACCTCAGGGGGTCATCTAGTCCAACCCCCTGCTCAAAGCAGGACTATCCCCAATGAGATCATTCCAGCCAGGGCTTTGTTGAGCCAGGCCTTAAAAACCTCCAAGGATGGAGATTCCACCACCTCTCTAGGTAACCTGTTCCAGTGTTTCACCACCCTGCTAGTGAGAATGTTTTTCCAAATATCCAACCTAAACCTCCCTGCTGCAACTTGAGACCACTGATCCTTATTCTGTCATCTGTCACCACTGAGAACAGTCCAGCTTCATCCTCTTTGGAACTCCCCTTCAGGTAATTAAAGGCTGCTATTAAATCCCCCCTCAGTCTTTCCCTCCGCAGATTAAATATACCCAGTTCCCTCAGCCTGTCCTCATAAGTCATGTGCCTCAGCCCCATTAACATTTTCATTGCCTTCTGCTGAACTCTCTCTGACTTGTTCACATCCTTTCTATAGTGGGAGGCCCAAAACTGGATCCAGTAGTCCAGATGTGGCCTCACCACGGGAGAATAATTACTTCCCTCAATCTGCTGGCAACACTCCTACTAATGCAGCCCAGTATAGTTTTAGCCTTCTTGGCAACTAGGGCACACTGCTAACTCATATCAAGCTTATTATCCACTTTATCCACTGTAACCCCCAAGTCCTTTTCTGCAGAGCTCTTGCTTACCCAGTTGGTCCCAAGCCTGTAGAAGTACATGGGATTCTTCCATCCTAAGTGCAGGACTTTGCACTTCTCCTTGTCATGAGATTTCTTCTCGCCCAATCGTCCAATTTATCTAGGTCACACTGAATCCTAGCCCTACTCTCCAGCATATCTACTACGCCCCCCCAGTTTGGTATCATCTGCAAACATGCTGAGGGTGCACTCTGTGCCATCTTCCAGATCATTAATGAAGATATTGAACAAAACTGGCCCCAAGACCAACCCCTGGGACACTCAACTTGATACTGCCTGCCAACTAGACATCGAGCCATTGATTACTACCCGCTGAGCCTGACAATCCATGCAGCTTTCTATCCACCTTACAGTCTATTCATCCAACCCATACTTCCTCAGTTGGCTTGCAAGAATTCTGTGGGAGACGGTATCAAAAGCCTTGCTAAAGTCAAGGTATATCAAGTCCACTGCTTTCCCCGCATCCACAGAGTCAGTTATCTCATGACAGAAGGCAATCAGATTGATCAGGCATGACTTGACTTGCCATTAGTGAATCCATGGTGACTGTTCCTGATCACTTCTCCTCCAAGTGCCTAGAAATGGATTTCTTGAGGATCTGCTCCACAGTTTTTTGGGGGACTGAGGTGAGGCTGACTGGTTTGTAGTTATCTGGATCTTCCTTCTTCCCTTTTTTAAATATGAGCACTATATTTGCCTTTTTCCAGTCACCACAAATTGTCAAAAAGATAATGGCCAGTGGCTCTGCAGTCTGATTATCAGCCAGCTCCCACAGTACCTAGTTTTGGTTCATAGGGGACCAGAGAATAAAGCCTTGAGGTAAGCGGGGAAGCTGGAGACTTGGAGGAAGCACAAGAGGAGAAGGCAACAGGGGAGGCCTCCTCATTCTTCCTGAGGAAGTAGGGTCATCGATTAGTTACCTCAGGTGTCTGTACATGAACACACAGAGCCTGGAAAACAAGCAGAAGAACTGGAAGTCTTTGCACAGTCAAGGAACTATGACATGACTGGACTAACAAAGACTTCTGCTAATACTGTAGCACTAAAATACCTCATAAAATCCAAGCCTATTACATGCATGCTGCTACCTTCATCAACCACACCTGCCATCTCAAAGAGTTAAGTCGTGTTTGGCAAAGCACGTGTTCTCTGAAAACATATGGACTGACATCCACTCATATTGCTGTCCATTAATTCTCCATCTAGTGTTCCCTGTACCAGTTTTGCTGCCATTTTGCCGAGCACTGCTTTAAACTAAATGGCCTATAGAAACTTGCATCATGACACTGCCCTTTGTAAGTACTGGCTTAACTTGAGCACTAATCCAGTCTTTTAGAATTTCTTTGCTATTCCAAGATTTAATTAAAGTTAACACCAAAAGACTGGAGATCTCCTCAACCAACTTATTGAGGACTCCCGAGTACAAGCTGCCCTTAACTGCCAGTTTTAAATTGTTGATCTATAGCAGACATTGTCCAGCATCACCCTCAGTTATTAACAGACTGGAAATTACTGTGCCATCTTCATATAGTAGAAAAGCACTACATTGTTTCTTCCCAGATACAGAAATAATTATGGGACACTTCTTCCTTTTTTGTATTATTAACAGTTTTACCTTCTTCGTTTATTCCTAGGATTTTTTCATTCTTAATATACTTTTAAAGTTTCTTTTAACTCTCTTAAGTGTACTAGTCATGGACTTTTTTCCCTGATGCCTTTAGCTTTCCTTACCAATTTTATGCATTTCATAAATCCTAACCTATATTACTTGCTACCTATTTCTCCCTTTTCTACTGCCAGAATTAATTTATTTTACATATATCTATAAATATGTGTCTCTAGAGATATAGTTATATGCTATCTATTCATATATTATACATAATATGTTATGCAGTGGTTCTCAATCTTTTTTTTATAGTCAAGGCACCACTCCACCACTTTTTAGGAATGGGGCAGCACCCGCAATGAGAACCACTATTATGCTGCCTCAGCCAGGTGCTGCTGCCTCCAGGTAAAACTGCCTCCTGTGTTTGCTGCAGTGTCAGACCAGGACAGCCTGATGCGCACATGAACTCTTCTGGCTCATTAGGTTTCTCTGATATAGATCTGCAGATCTATATCTACATATAACATTTCTAATTACTGCCTGAACTTGATCACTGGCTAGAGTTAACTCTCAGTCAAAACTGCCTTCATGCTTGATTGTGGAATCATGAGAAAAAAGTAATATCCTCCCTTACCCATTAACATGACCTGTCCCTTGGACTCAATGCTCAAGTCCTTCCTTTAACTCCAGGGTAACAGTAATCCAGAAAGATCTCTTTTCCACAACTGGAAGGAAATAAATAATGTGAGAGGAAATTTATGTAGTTCCTCTTTGTTCTATAATTGAGAAAGTTAATACTCAGGAAATTAACTCCTCCTTTGAAATTTAGTAGAAATATCAGCAGATGTTACCAAACAGGAAAGCTCCATTGTTTGGTTCAGGTCTTCAATATATTACTAACTTTTCAAAGTTCCAAGAAATTTAGTAATGACATCAACATCCATTTATGGGGGATACTCTCTTGGTACCCCATTTACTGATCAATCCTCAGACACATCAACATATTTTAAAAAAAAAGAGAGAGACAGACAGACATATCTGACACTGACACCTTGAACAGATTCTTACCCTCACTGTTTTTTTGGTGAGACTACATGCATCCAATCACTGCTACAAAGGCTACTCAAATCACAACCATTAAACAAGGGTGTTTGAGCTCAAAAGCTTGCAAAGAACTTTTTTCCAACTATTTAGTTGGTCTCATAAAAGATATCACATTTACCCAAAGAATCTTGCCCACTATGTCCTTAGACCAACACAGCTACAACCAACAACCCTGCAAGTATTAAACAATACATTTTCAATAGCTCATGTAAAAATATTACACCTATTTCACTCTGTCTGTGTTACAGTCAGAAGAGAGTCTAATGACACCATGTTAACCTTCAGGGAGAACAACAAAACAGAAAACAAACATAAGCAAACACAGAGGCCTGGTCCAGACTATAACAAAGAGATGATGGGTTTGCTGGCTGTCTACATGGGACTTCTCAAAGGAGCTAGCACAGACTTTATTCATCTGTTTAGCATGCAAGGTAAAGCTTGGGGTGTGTCTTCACTGCACTAGAAAGGTAAGTTTTTTGCCTTCCCAATTAACATACCAAAAAAAATCTCTGGCTTGAGCTAAGTGCTGTATTATGGCTTGAGCTACTGTCCTGGCAGGGGGTGTGTGTTGAAGTCCAAATGTCAGTGGGAACATAGGCTGCTGCAATACTCTCTCTGCTGGAGTTACAGCTGCTGATTCAAGTAACATGAGCACTGTTTTGCACCACCTTTGCTCCAGCTCAAGGGTTAGTCTATGCTACGAAGTTTTGCTCCTTTTTTCAGGACTCTTAAACAGCATCCCTCAAAGAGGTGACAGCTATCTCAGCAAGAAAACTCCTTTTACCTGCACAAGCTGCACTGCCACTAAGACAGTGGTGCTCAAATTCATGTCATGTGGCCCAGGAGTCTCCCCAGAAATTTGTTGGCAGAGGGGCAATGGCAACATTAATTGTCTGCCCCCAAATGTCTGGACCCATAGGGAGCCCCCCGCACCAGATGACATGGCAGAGTACGCTTGATCACACGGATACGTGGTCAGGCCAGCATACTGGATAGCTCTGTGGCCAGATCCAGCGTGCAGGGCGGAGCTGGTGCCCCAGATCACACCTGTGGACAGACTCCTGGGATTCAGTCTGCAGCCAGGCCATGGGGTCAGATAGGTTAAGCGCCACTTCACTAGGGGGTTTGTTGAAATAGCTGCAGCAGAGGCTCTGTAATATAGACAAGCCTTAAGTGAAATACCTCAAACCTAGTAGCTCAAACTAATATTTACAATGAAGTAGAGGTGCACCGATATATTGGTGGCCTATCATATCAGCACTGATAAAAGAGGAAAAGAAATTATCAGCTATCAGCTTTTTTGGCCATTATAGCCAATAAAGTCTACCAATAATTATGCCTTCTGGCCCAGGCCCTGGACACCTGGGTTCCCTCTCCCCTGCGAGGCCACAACCCCCAGATGCCTGGGTTCCCTCAGGAAACAGTAGGTTTCCCCTTGCAGGTGGGCAACATTCTAGCCTGCACAGGGTCCTGCTTGGGGCTGTTGGGAGTGAGACGCAGGGGGTGCTGCATGCATGTGCGCAGCCGTACACATGCACATGGCCAGGAACACAGCCAGGCAGTGTGGAGAGCAGCTCCCTGCAGGCAAGTCTATGGAGGGGTAGGGAAGGAGTGTGGGGGGGCATACTGAGGCCCCCACAGTAAGGGAGGGAGTGGGGCAGGGACTGGGGTTGCAGGCATTGCCCAGACAAGGCAGTGCATGGGACCCAGGCCTGGGGTGGAGAACGGGAGGCTCATCCAGGGGACAAAGGGGGAAGGCAGCTCCCCACCACTGCACGCACACCCCTGGAAGAGGCATGTGGGGGCATGTGCTCCCCCAGTTTTGTGTACGGGGTGGATGCAGGCTGCTCGCTGTGGGCTTGGGGCTCTCTGTTCTGCCACCTTTCCCTTGGGAGCCCCACACTGGCTGTGCACCCGCTGCCCACATGGCAGCATTTTGGGCAATGAGTTTTGCCCTCCACTGCTGGGCAAGCAGGGGGCGCACAGCCAGCTTGGGGCTCCCAGGGCAAAGGCAGCAGAACAGAGAGTCAAGTGCACCTCACACCTGCCCTCGCCCCACTCAGCTCTGCTCTGCTTAAAAGCATCCCTGTGCTTAAAAATGGTGGTGGCAGCACTTGAAATAAAGCTCACTCAACACCTGTGATGCCCCGCTGCCATTTTTAAGCACTAGGACACTGATGCATGTGATGCAGGAGGCTGCTGAAGTGTGCCCCAAAAAAAAAGTTTATTTATGTCAGTATTTTAAAATGCAAGATCCGATAAATCGGTTATCAGATCACCATTGGCCAATATGGTTGGTAACAGGAGTCTATCAGTATCGGCCAAGAAAATCTTTATCAGTGCACCCCTACAATGAAGACATAGCGTTAGTAAGAAGCCTAGGTTTTACCTCATGCTACACTGACTTAATGGAGAACTTCTTTACAGAAGACTTTTTGAGCATGTTGGCTAATAATGCAAGTTTCTGAATCTTTCCTTTGGCCTTGGCTATGTTGGTTACTTCTTCAGAGCCAATGCTTTTTTACCAACAGCTGAACAAGAAGCAAGAGAAAAACAAGCAAGATGAATCATCACTGCCGCCTGCTCTACTCTAGAAAGTGTGGGTAACAAGTGTCTGCAGGCATCCACGCAAAAAGCACCCTTAAGTTGACAGAACTTCAGCTGTCTGTCAGGTGAGGAATGCCATCTCCTGAGCAACAGAAGCCCTCTGCCACCATATAGAAGCCACCAGATAATCCCTTATGTCTGGTGAATGTACCAGTCTTTACCCAAGTACAACAAAAATGCCCTGGAAAAATTCAGTTGGATGGATGTGAAGACTTTAAGAAAAAGTTTTTGAGCTTCTTCTACCCAGAACTTTATTTGGAAAAAGATGACGAAAGAGGAGGAAGAGAAAGCCCCACAGGGGATTACAGTCATCTGCAACCATTAGATTATAAATTTACAATTTGGCTACAGAAGCTTATTTCAGGCTAGTATTTGCCACTCACAGGTTAAGTCCAGTTCCAGTTTTGCTTCTTAAAATTTCAGTCTCTCCCTCTCTCTCACACACACACACACACACACTACTCCTCCCCCATATCAGTTATAACAGATTTAGAAAGACTTTATCCTATAATCAAGTCACATTGAAAATTATCCTGTTTCAAAGATGCAATTTTTTAAACCAAAAATAGAATGTAACTTTACACAACTGAAAAGAGCAGCTATTTGAGTTGTTCCAGTCTAGCGGTAATTGATGTATATGTTTTACAACAAGCTGCTATTGTAGCATATGCAGAAACTGTATTTTTAATTGCCTCAGTAAGATTTAAAATTGAGAAGAAAAAAATTGCTTGAGACTGTCATTTGACTTACAATTCATGCCCAATGAACTACGGATTGTGTATTCCCTACTGGACAACCATTTTCTGAAAAATATATGCCCCAGAGAGAATACTGGCAAACCACTTTCAAACACAACCTCAAGTCAGGAGGCCTATAGAAAAGTGAAATATGAATTAAGATTATAACTTTAATCACTCAATTCCTTGAAAAGAATTAAGTGTTTCCAGTCAGTGGCTACATATGAATGACTGACAATGCAATAAATATCTTAGCGTTTTAATCTTATTTCATCATGACAAGTTGATTTATTTGGGATTGCGTTTGGACAGGATATAATTTATCAACTCAAGCTGACATGGAAATG
>NW_005843266.1:34303-35211 GCF_000455745.1 Alligator sinensis | reverse complement strand
TGAACCAAGTCATATGCCTAAACATGCTTGCATAGACTATTCAAAGTAATAACATTTAGCAAATATTTAGAGTTCACAGAGCTACTGTTACATTAAACTCTCTCAAACATCAGCATACATAACTGGAGATTAGGATAATATTCAAAATATCTCAAAAAGAGAGGAAAATAAAATTATTAATTATCAGGAATATGCATCCCTTTTAAATAATTAGGGATCCTTTTTTTTTTAAAAAAAAAAAAGGCCATCACCTATGGTGTAATATCATTTACAGTGACATTTTTCTACAGATCTAAGACAGCATTTGCAGTACTTGGTAAATACCTACAGGGAAATACTGCCAGAAAAAAGCAAACATTAACAACTCAGCCTGAGATTCTGAAGCCTGTCATTGTTGTGCTCTCTATT
Source organism: Alligator sinensis (assembly GCF_000455745.1). NCBI lineage: Eukaryota > Metazoa > Chordata > Crocodylia > Alligatoridae > Alligator > Alligator sinensis. Next base: position 34,803 of record NW_005843266.1, on the reverse strand, counting down.
ACACAAACCTAGGCTACTAAACTGTAACCTACCGGACTTTAATCTCCCTTAATCTCCACTTTATCTTTGCCACTGAACTTCTTCCCATCCCATTTATTTATGCACATATGCTTTTCATATTCATCACTCACTATAGTATCAGAGTGCTCCTCTACACTCCAAGAAAGCCTCTAAAAGGTCTGTGAAGCCCTCCATATCAGGCAGTGACAGACATCAGGAGTAGGGGTACACCAATAAAGATTTTCTTGGCCAATACTGATGGCCGATTATTAACCAGCAATATTGGCTAGTACCGATTTGACAGTCGATTTACAGGAATGCAGCCTGGCAGCAGTGTCCAGCTGGTAAATTGGGGAAGAGGCAGCGGAGAGGAAAAGGGTGTAGGGGGCAGATTGAGGTGAGGGAGCAATGGTGCAGGGGCTAGGGCTGAGCCAGGCGCTGCCCAGCCAGGGCACTGAATGTGACCCTGGGACCGGGAGCAAGACGAAGCCACAGGTGAC
>NW_005843266.1:30998-34293 GCF_000455745.1 Alligator sinensis | reverse complement strand
AGGAGACATAGCTCCTTGCTGCTGCGTGCACCCACGGGGCAGGCATGGGGAGCATGTGCCCCCCTAGATTTGTGCTTGGGGCAGAGGTGGGCTGCCCGCTGCAGGGCTCAGGGCCAGGGGCTGTGATGGCTTCTTCCCAGTGCGCGGGGGCGCTGAACTCTTTCAGCCACCCGGAGCAGCTGAGATGGGGGGAGGGGGCAGGGGGCTGAGAGAGGTGGCTATGGGGGGAAGCTATGGGGAATTTTGGAGTTGCCATAGCTTTTCAAGCCCCCCTAGCACTGCACCTGCTCAGGGCACTCAGCTCTGCTACCTTTCCCTAGGGAGGAGCAGGTAGGGAGCAGGCAGCCATGGCAGGGCTCCTAAGGGAAAGGCAGCAGAGTGAAATGGCTTGAGCAGGGGAGGCGCTAGGGAGGGCTTGGGAGGCTATGGCCACCCCCAGATTCCCCGTAACACCCCTGTATCCACCCCTCCCAGTGCCAGCTGAGCCCAACCCCCCCGCCAAGAAGCCAGTGAAGCCCCTGGCCCCAAGCCCACAGCCTGCCTCTGCCCCGCACACAAATCTAGGGGGGGACATGCCCCCCCATGCCTCCCCCAGGGGTGTGCACAGTAGTGGGGAGCTACCCCCCCCACCCCTCAAATGAGCTGTCCCACTCCTGACCCCAGGGTTGCATTCACTGCCCAGGCTGGGCAGTGCCTGCCCCAGCCCCTGCCCCACTTCCTCCTTCACCAAGGGGCCTCAATCTGCCCCCACTCCCGATGCCCCTTCACCCTCAGTCTTACTGGCCGGATGCTGCTCTCCATGCTGCCCAGCTGCATTCCTGGCCTCATGCACGCTGCGATACACGCAGCATTTATCAGTGACATTAATCGGCTACACCAGCCAAAAAAAGCTGCTGGCCTATAATATTAATTTCCCTTTTATTGGTGCCAATCCAATATGGCACAGATATATCAGTGCACCTCTAATCAGGAGTTAACCTAATAGGTAGAGTAATGTCTAGACCGGTAATTCTCAACAAGAGTGCTATAACACACGGGGTTCTCTGAGATTCTTTCAAGGGTGCTGCGGTGTGCCATGCAATATTAGCACTGTTGGACGTGCAAACATGATTCACAAGATTTTTCAAATAGGAATTCATAATGTTACAAACCACTGTGACCTACTGTCATCCTTCTGAGTTCTTTGCAACAGAAAAATGGCTTCATTAATTCTCATCTCATCCATTTTTTTTACTACAGAAAAATAAGAGCTGGCATTTTCCAAGGGGTGCCTTGAATCTGTAAAGGCTGAGAACCACTGATCTAGACCCTTAGAAAATGCCAGGTCTTATTTTCCTTCATTTTTCTTGACTACAGAAAAAATGACACAGCAATGTTTTTGACGCTACGGATTCTTATTTGAAATCCTCGGGTTTATCTTGTGAATCAGGAGTAGGTGTTGCACATTTAATAGGGCTAATATCGCGTGGCACCCCGCAGCACCCTTCGAAGGATCTCCTGGCACTGCAGGGTGCCACAGCACCCTGCTTGAGAAGCAGTGATCTAAACTGTGTGTGCTTATATTCCAGATTTCCCACCACAAATCAGTCTCAGTTCAGTTTTACGGAGGCGTATGGCCGTGTTCTTATCAAATACTCCATGCAATTTTCCAGTAAGCAATTTCTAAAGCAGTCTTATTACCACGTGCCTCAAAGTCTACCCTTTTGTAATTTACTCAATTCAGCTGTCTGCAAGAGACAAGTACATAAGTAGAAGCAAGCATCGATGGCTACCACTTTCCCCATAAAGCACATCTGTCAAACAAGTTATGGTGTAGGCGTTCATGATTGAAAAATCACAAAATTATTTCCAGTGACCACACACAGAAAGAATGCAAATAACCAAGACCTAAACGTCTCTTGCACATGAGCCAGTCGGCATGTCAGAAAGCAAAATAAGGAACTGGGTGGAAAAACGCAGGTCAAAACAGAAACTATGGAAAACTTTGCCCATTCTCTATCCTAAACAATGACATGCAGAGTAACGGCGCAGACTGTAGTATGCCCTGGTGTTCCCAGAGCCTTGGACATTAGCACCCAAAACATGCGTGCCAGAACCAAGTTGGAGCAGCAGTGGATATGTTACCGATACCTGTTTATTATACTATTTAGCCCATGACAGGCTTTTTCCTACATAGCTTATATCCTGCAGCAGCACAATACTTGAGAGATTAAATACGTCCCCCACCCCTGCTCCAAACCCACTCTTGCTGAACTGGAAGCCTCTCTCTCATCATCATCCCTTTCTCTTCCCCCTTCTGACACAGGATGGCATCATGCCTTGTTCTTTGATTTGGCCAGAAGAGACCTGGAGAGAGACCTTCTGTGCAAGGGGGGAAATGCTGTATGCAAAAAGGGTCACAACTCTGGCCACAGATGCTGCAAACGCACCACCCGCCTGCTTCCCCTGAATGCTGTCTGCAACAGATGCATCTCCCAGCAGCAGGTGGATTCCCCCCCATGCCCAACTTCCACTCTGGCCCCACTGAGCTGCCTGTCCTCAGGGGGACGCAGCAAAGTCAAGACCTCAGGGCCAGGCCCCCTTGCCCCCTCCCACCACCTCAGAACCAGGGAATCACAGAACGTGAGGATTAGGAGGGACCTCAGGAGGCCACATCTAGTCCAACCTCCCTCTAAACTGTGCGCAGCCAGGTGCGCTTCCACGGCCACGCAGCTCAAAGCAGGACCGTCCCCAGCTAGATCCTTCTAGCCAAAGCTTTTCCTACCCGGGTCTTCAAAACCTCTGAGGACAGAGGCTTGACAACCGCTCTAAGTAACCCGTTCCAGCGCTTCACCGCCCCCCTAATGACAAAGTTTTCTCCAACCTAACCCTCCCTTGCCTCAACTTGAGACCGCTGCTGTGCAGCTTGTCCTGTCATCAGTCCAGGTCCATCCTCTTTGCAAGCCCCCTTCGGGTAGTTGAAGGCTGCCGTCACCACCCCCCCGCAGGCTAAATGACCCCGGTGCCAACCCCGGAGGGCGGCTGAGAACAGGGGGGGCCGGCAGGGCCTCACCTTCTCCTTCTTGGCGCAGGGCACGGCGCCCTCGGGCGGCTCCGGGCACTTGTTGAGCTTTTTGGCGGCGGCGGCAGGAGGGCTCCAGGCGCCCTTGCAGGCGGGCGCGGCGTCGCCGGCGCTGTCGATCTTGATGAGCCGGTGCTTGGGCGAGATGTACTTGATGTCGGGCGGCGTGGCCGGGCGCCGCTCGCTGTGGCTGCGGAAGAGCAGCGGCGAGGGCGCGGCGGGCGGCGCGGGGCC
>NW_005843266.1:0-30372 GCF_000455745.1 Alligator sinensis | reverse complement strand
GTGCGGCTGCTGCCCCGCTGGGGGTGCTGAGGGCGCTCTCGGCCTCCTGCCGCCCCGGGGAGCTCTTGGCCCCCGCGTCAGACGGGCTCCGTGGTGCTGGCCGGGGCCAAGCTGGACTACAACCCGAGAGCTGCAAATAAAGACTGGTTTTGGTTGCAGACACGCAGGCGAGGAAGCCCTGCCAAGCCCCAGGGAGCCCTGCGCGCCCCCTCCTGCGCCTCCGCGCGCTGTGCTGCGGGATTGCTTTGCTTGTCGCACCTTTCTTTCTCTCTCCGGCTGGGGGCCCCTCCGTGGCAAAGGTGGCCTCCTCGGTGACCCCAGTTCTTTACCATCTCCAGGCGTTTCAGATGGGCTTCCTCCCATGAGCAGGGCCGGTCCAACTATTAGGTGAACTAGGAGGGCGCCAAAATTTGGGGGCACCAAAATGATAGGCAGAACAAAATGACAGGAGCATCATTCTAAATAACAGCCCTGCCTGGCTACGGCTCCATCTTGGACCGGCCTTGCCCCCAGCCCTGCTAGTGCCCCTCACTCCCAACCTGCAGCCCCTGCCCCCAGGCCAGCGGTGCCCCTCACTCCTGCCCAGCACACCCACCCACAGGGCTGGAGCCGTGGCGGGCGCTGGGGCTTCAGGGCCAGTCTCCAGGCTGCTCTCCCCACCGAGCCGTAAAAGTTCATTCTAGACTTCTTATTTTCCTCTGTATTGGACGTGGTGGGGGCACCGAGGCACACAGTTCGCCTAAGGCACCAATTACCCTTGGACCAGCCCTGTCCATGACATGGATGGAGAAGGAAGGACTGCCCGCTCCCCACAGCATTAAGGACCGTGCTGCCTCTCGCTTTCTATTTACTGAGCTTGGGTGCAATGCTGGGGTGGCCGGAGCAGAAAGACAGCTGTTGGGCCTGCCGCCCACAGTTTGCAGTCTCCGCTCAAGATCATCTGGGGACAAAACATTCATTAAGAGTTCAGTCCTGAAGCGGATAATCTGCCCTCCAGAGATTTGAGAGAAGGGAGAGTAGATCCAGGGGTGCTGGTTGTAACCATGTTGGTCTAAGACCATTTTTCCAACTATTTTAGTTGGCCTAATAAAAGATATCGGATCTATCCAAAAAATCTTGTCTGCCTAGGAATAGATCCAGATGTACAGATGAGTATGGGATTGTGTGTGTGACAGAGAAAAACATTTGGGAGGAGGCAGGAGAGCATGGTGTAGGTGGAGGAACAGGATGGAAAGGGAAACGGAGGCATAAAAGCAGAAAGGAGGGACTGACAGCAAGGTCTAGGACTGTGTTTCTCAACCCATGGGTCGCAACCCAAAAATGGGTTGCAAGAATATATGAAAGGGTTGTGAACAAACTTTAAAAATGGATTCTCCTTTAAAGGTTAAAAATATGGGGAAACTCTGACTTTTTCCTTGCAGGCTGGCAGAGCTCCAGGCTGCAAGGGGCTGCTTGGGGCCCCCAGGCCCCACACACTGGGGGGCTGGAGCCTGGGGGCAGAGGGTTGGGAGTGAGGGGCAGCGGGTCAGGACTGGCCTTTGATGTTTACAAATGGGTCCTGGTAGAAAAAAGGTTGAGAACCACTGGCCTAGGAGATAATGGAGCAGTGGGATTGATTAGACTGAAAGTCTCTTGATGGGAAGGGTTGAAGCCATGTCGCTTGGGTCGTTCATAATGAGACCCGTGAAGGTTCCTGAAACAGCAGAGAACAAGGCTTCCGCAGCTGAGGTGATGGTCAAGCATCTAACATGCCTAATTCTAGCGATTGTCACAGCCTTCACACCGGCAGCTTCAGTGCCGCAGCATTTGGCCACTAGGAGGAAGCAGAATGCACACGTGGTTCTGCCGGGACTGTAGAGAGCAGAGCCGCTCTGCATTGTTATTTCTGGGCTGCTGGAAAGATGATATATTTCAGCTGTTTTAAAATAACAGCCTGTCTTTAGGATGCATGTTCCTCACTCTCTGCGTCTTTTTAAAGAGCTATCCTCACAAAAGAAGAACTGACAGTGGTGGCATGATGTATTTGTAACACTGTTGGTTGAAAAAAGGATTTGGAAAAGGCAGGCAAGGTTCTTTGGGTAGATGTGATATCTTTTATTTGGAAAAGGGTCCTTCAAATCTTTAAGGTTGTGGCAGGAGAGGCAACCTCTCATGCGGACTAGTCCTCCAGAGGGCTTTGCATATGGGAGAGGGAGCTTGGGCCAGGGACTGTACAGGAAGATGCCAGTACTCAACATGGGGTTGATCTGGTCGTGGTGACCAGTGCTGTTAAGCTAAGACAAAACATAGTATCTATCGATGCTCTTGCAGGGTGTGTGACTTTATTTCAAGATCAGTGCTGCAGTCAGTCAAATGTGGAGGTGATATTAAATCAAGAAAACAGAACTGGCAGGGCCTTCAGGAGCTCATTTAGTCCAATACCCTGCCGACAGTAGGCTTATCCTTATCTAACCCATCCTATCCATATCTAAGTGTTTGTCTTTCAGCATCGATACGCATGTGTCTCACCATTATCAGGTCTATGTCCAGCAGCATGGCATGCCATCTTTCAGCCTGCTGCAATTGGGAGTGGGTGCTTCCAGTCACTGCTGATATTTTGCATCCCAACAACATTGCAGAAGGACCCCCACTTTCTGCTCAATCTAGACATAGGCAACATTTTTATTTTTGTCTGCGGGGCCTAAAACAATGCCTTCCCCCTGCAGCGGCACGGCCGGAGAAGAAACAAACAGGGGAGCAGGGGCGGATGTGAGCTGCCAGCTGTGGGCTCGGGGTTCCCTGGCCCTGCTGCCTTTCCCCCAGGAGCCCCATGCTGGCCATGCCACCATGGCAAGGCGCCCTCTGCCTGCCCGGCAGCCGTGGGTGGCACAACTTCACACCGCCACCCCCGCTGTTCCCAGGTGGGCAGGGGGTGTTTCGCAATGGCAGTGCAGCCAGCACAGGGGGAGGGGGAGGGGGCAGCAGGGTAGAGAGCCCCAAGGCTGCAGTGGGCAGCCTGCATCCACCCCTGCACTGCACACAAATCTGAGGGTCACGTGTTCCCTGTGCCTCCCTCCATGGGAGTGCGCAAAGCAGCAGGAAGCTGCCTGCCCCTCCCTACCCCCAACCCTCTGGACGAGCTGCCCGTGGCTCTGCCACAACTCCTGGACCCAGCCCCGGCCCCAGCTCCATGTACTGTCCTGGCTGGGCACTGCCCCCCCAGGTCCAGCCCCTGCCCCACTCGCTCCCTTACCATGGGGGCCTCAATCTGCACCCCCCCCCCCATAGACTTACCTGCAGGCAGGTGGGGAGCCACTCTCCACCACTGCCTGGGGCTGTATTCCTGGCCCCGTGCATGGGTGCGTGTGCACATGCATGTGGTACTCCCTGTGTCCAGCTCCCCACAACCCCATACAGGCTAGAACTCTGCCACCCTGCAAGAGGAAACCCACCGTTTCACAAGTTTTTGCACAGGGAACGGAAGACCTAGATCCCTGCACGATACTGGGAATCTGAAACAAATTATGTCCCCGAGTCATGCGGCCCAGGACTGGGACTTGATGTTCTCATTTCAGGACTGTCCCATCCAATTAGTGGGGCCAGGGCCATTGGGCCCCCACATACTCAGCACCTGGGGATCTAGCAGTCCAAGAGTGGATTCCCTCCATAGCAAGAGTTGTTTTTAAGGTTGTAAGATCTTTAGGCTTGACTGGGTTCAGTGGATCTTTAAGCCAGCACTGGTTTTGACTAAGCAGGTAGGAAGAAATGTGGCTTTGCTGTAAAGATAGTATGCAGCAGGTATCACCTGCATATTTCTGGCATCCAACTTGCTTCACAGCTTCATGTGTGCCTGTGTGAGATTATATATGGAACATGTAAGGAGAGGCCTGAGTCTTGCAGGACCACACAGATGAGAGCCTGGGGATGAAGCAACAGATGCTCACAATGACTATCTTGGTATGGTCTGAGAAGAAGGAGGTGGCAATTTCATAGTGTTTCCATTTTTCTGAGCCCTGCAGCTTCTTGGAAGCAAGTTTAGATCATTTGGCAATGCTCTCCATTCAGTTAAGGGCTGAGAGAGCTCCCCAGCCACATCTTTGGGTTCCTCAGTGGCAGAGCTTTAACCAACCAGGAACAATTATACTGAACTAATGAACCTCTGATCTGCTAAAGTCAATGGCAAAATGTTCACAGACTTCAGCAGTGTCACCCCAGATTTCTGGCATTTCCAATGTTAAAATGACACACTTTAAGAAAAAAAATCCTTTCAGGCCTTCTTTACATCCTATAGTTGCAAAAATGGTAAGAAAGAGTCCCTCTTTTTATTTTTCCTCCCTCTTTAGTTCATGTTTTTAAGGGAAAATCCTTAGATCATTTAAAATCTCAACAGGAACATTTTAGATCACTGATAATTTATGGCATTGGCTGTTTTAATGTGAATGTCAATGAATGCTAGTAGGTAAAGGACATTTTGAATGGAGATTGTGTTGATACAGCCCTCAGCACCAAATGGTCCCAATTCTGTTTAGGGCTTATGATTCCACTATAGCAACGGTTCTGAACCTTTTTCAGTTGACATACCCCTTGGTCTCAGAGTGAGACTTCACGTGTCCCCTTTCAATGGGAAATTAATTTTTTAGGCCCTTCGACCTGTGTTAGACAATGTACGAAATATATCTCATGTACCCCCTGATGAGGCTTCACATACCCCCTAGGGGTACATGTACCCCCAGTTCAGAACCACTGCACTATAGCATCAGTAATTCTGAAAAAAACGCTGAAAGGGCAACTGATACATAAATACTTGTAAAAGATGACAGGTAGTACCCCACTGTATTTATCAACGGATAAAAAAAAGTCATCAATTGCTAACCATTTCTTTGCACTGTGGTTTTTAAACTGTCAATACATAATCCTTTTCCTTTCTCCTGTTTTTTGTATTCAGAAGAGGTGGCCTGATATTCGTTGACACTGAATAGGATCTTCTGTGACCTGTCATTTGTACTTCATTTATAATGCAGAAATCACTGACACCTGACAGGGTGCTGAACAGCAGGCCATACCTGACATACCTCCTTGGGCTTTTCAGTCTGAAACAGTGTCATTTTTCTTTAAAAGTTAAAGACATGTTGTCTTCTGTATTTCAAATTTTCCACTGATTTTATGGATAAACTAGGCATTGCTTTTGGCTATACTTTCTCCATGGAAAGCCATGTGCGAGAAAGGGGTGGAGGGTAGATTTTTGTTAGGTTCTGGTTGTGCAATTTGCACAAGCAACACCTTTTTTATGCAGCAGTGACCTCATGACAAGAGAGCCTCTCCTTTGTGACCATAGGGTGCAATTATAGTTCCTTTCCAGGATGACTTCCTCCAGTGTTTCTTCATCACTTGTAGCCTGTGTAGAAATAAGTGACATGCTTGCTTTACTGGTTTGAGCAACTGTGGCCATGTTATATCTGTCCTGCATTCCTTACACTATTTGCAAAACAAAGAGGAAAGCAGCCCTCGCAGCACGCAAGCCTAACTGTGTGTGTGATGCCCTTAGGAACCTAGGCACTGCCAGGCTGCATCAGACGGGATCTAACCCAGTGTCCCGTTGCCAGCAGAACTGATCCCAGGTTCTTCAGAGGGAGCTGCAAGACTCCATGCAGTAGCGGCTATCAGATAACTGGTCCACAAACAAGAGTACTCTACAGTCTGAGGTCAGTTTATACGCTGAAGCAGGAAAATTCAGATGCTTCAAGTGCTGAGGATTTCAGTCATCACTGGTCGAAGCACTACCCTGCCCTGTTCTACGTGCATGCACACCATCCTGTCCTTTCTCAAAGCTTGCCCTGTTCTCAGCCTTCCCTTCCTAACCAGTGGCTCCCTTACTCTAGAGGAGGGAAGACAGAGCAACCGTTTTCTACATGCCTAAAACCTGGTACTACAGGTGGCCCAAGTAGCCAGGATAAAGGACTGCATGTTCTGCCAACAGCCCAGTAGGATGTGTGACAGGTCTGCTGCTTGCATGAGTATCACAAGAAATGCTGAACCTCCCAGCATTTCACAACTGGTAGAAAAGGCATAACAAGCAGCCCTGGTCAGTGGCAACAGATAGATGGAAGCAGCAACCAGCACTGATCCTGTGCCCCTCATGCTCAACTGTCCCTAGGTATGCTACTCCCTGGCAGTGTTAGAGGAGTTGTTTTTGACATAGGTGACAATTTCAAAGGGATGGTACTTTATCTACAGCTAAAACTTCCAGATAACTCTTCCTTTTGCCTTCTGCCGGGCACTGGATGACAAGAACAAGGGCTGGGTTCAAATTTAGGGGTTTAACCCAAAGTTTTAAAATCTGGCTCCAGGCCCCACACAGAAATTGGGAAACCATATTTCAACAGTTCTAATGTGAACAAACGTCCCACTCCTGAGCAATGTTCAACTAAAACAGGATTTCTTCCAGGGGAAAAGGGAATAATAAATGCACAGCCGGAAAGAAAACAGTAACTATTGAATGTTAACTGAAACTTCAGTTAGCAATCTCTGAGACGGGTAACGTGAGGCCTCTGTAGGACACGCTAGGAAATCTGGTCGTTGCACCAGACAGTAAAGCTAACCTATTTAACAATTTCTGTGCCTCCATTTTTCTGAGCAGGGACTGGGTCATCCCCCGCACTGGGACCCCAGTAGGCCTCAGGGGAGGCGCACCTAGGCCTAGAGTCAGATAGGACCTAGTCAGGGAACACAGTCTCTCACCCCATTCTCATTAAAAAAACAGGAGACTGTGGTGTCAATGCCTACACAGTCAGATGGGTCACTAACTAGCTGGAGGGCTGCACCCAGAGAGTGGTGGTGGATGGGTCTTTTTGGCCTGGAGGGATGTGGGCAGTGGGGTTCCCCAGGGCTCGGTCCTCGGGTCTGCACTGTTCAACATCTTCATCGGTGACTTGGACGTGGGGGTAAAAAGCACCCTGTTCAAATTCGCAGATGACACTAAGATGTGGGCAGAAGTGGGCATGCTAGAAGGGAGGGACAGGCTGCAATTGGATCTGGACAGGTTACAGGGGTGGGCAGATGAGAACAGGATGGGTTTCAACACTGACAAGTGCAAGGTGCTGCACCTGGGGAGGAAGAACCAGCAGCATACCTACAGGCTGGGCAACTCCCTTCTTGTCAGTGTGGAGGCAGAGAAGGATCTAGGAGTCATTATTGATGCCAAAACGAACATGGGCTGGCAGTGTGGAGACGCAGTCAGGAAGGCCAACCGTACCTTGTCATGCATCCACAGATGCATCTCAAGCAGGTCCAAGGAGGTGATCCTCCCCCTCTATGCGACACTGGTCAGGCCGCAGTTGGAGTAGTGCGTCCAGTTCTGGGCGGTGGCTGTTTACAAACTAGTCAGGGGGGACCAGCAGGCACTGGGGGAGTCCCTGTTCCCCCGAGCACTACCAGGAAGGACAAGAAATAACGGTCACAAGCTGGCAGAGGGTAGATTCAGACTAGACATCAGGCAGCGCTACTTCACTGTCAGGGCAGCTAGGATCCGGAACCAACTTCCAAGAGAAGTGGTGTTGGCTCCTACCCTGGGGGTCTTTAAGAGGAGGCTGGATGAACACCTTGCTGGGATCGTTTGACCCCAGCACTCTTTCTTGCTGTGGCAGGGGGTTGGACTTCATGATCTGCTCAGGTCCCTTCTGACCCTACCAACTATGAAACTATGAAACCAACCCATGGGGGCTACCATCTTGCTGAGACAGTGGGGAAGGGAGGCACACCTAGGTGGTAGGGTAAGGGCCCTTCCACCGACACCAACCAACATTGGCAGGTGCTGGGTAGGGAGGCCCAGCCCAAAAGACCCTGCTGCTCCTCGCTGTCAGAGGTTGCCATTCTGCTCTGGGGCCTCTACCACCTCCTACACCAGTTAAAATAGCAAACGCTGGGTAGGGAGACCTGCACCAGAGTTGCTGCCACTCTGCTGCTGGAGAGCACTACTCCGGCTGGCACTGCCAGGGGTTGCTCCTCCACAACTGCCAAGGGTTGTCACCTCAATTCTGCAATACCAGAGTTTATTGCTACTCCTCTCCTGGCACCAGGGAGAACACCAGTCCTCCTCTCCAGGTTCATTATATTACCCAAGCTATTTTAGACCCTGTTCTGTTTCAATAATAGGTTCAAGCAATTTTAAGTTCTTTTAGCTTTAGTGAATATCAGACTTGAACCTCTTATAGCGAGCTAGAGAGTGACCCCAATCTGGACTCTCACCTACTCTTTGCACTCATGTCTTTTTTTCCCCCTCTAAAACTGAGGGTCACTCACTGCAGATCTTTGCACAGCTCACAGTGAGTGCTGACCCTTTGCTGACCTGTGTATAATTTTGCATTAGCAGTATTTGTACCTCTACAAACCTCACACTTTTGAAAGGGAGGGCCAGTGAACACCAAATCTGATCCACCTGCCATTTACACTTAACCCAAAACAGTAACATCTGGGACCACAAAGAGTAAAAAAAAATTAGAGTAACCCCCAAACCTCCAAAAATGTGTATTAATGAGGGTATGCAGTAGGGCTGTGCGAAGCGTCAGGTGGTGATTCGATTCGGAGGAGATTCGGCCTGATTTGGTGGCCGAATCTCTGAATCCAAATCAAATTAGGGGACCCAGGCTAACTTCAGCCCTTTAAGGAAAAAAAAACTGGAGAAACCCCAGGACTCACCAGTCCTGCAGTGGCCTTGGGGCCTCTGGGGCTCAAGCAGAGCCCCCAACATGGCGTGGGGCAGCAAGGGGCAGCAGGGATCACCCCCCTCCCCCCCTCCACTGGCAGGAGTGATGAGTCGGGTTTTTCTTGTTTTTTTTTCTTAAAGGGCTGGAGCTGTGGCAGGCAGGGCAGCCATGGGTGGGGAGGCTGGGGGGGCTTATGCAGAAGATTTGGAGAGCTTTGCATGCAGTGCCCCCCATGCAGTGTGGGGCAGTTGGGATTGCCCCCCTGCAGATTCAGGGCTTTTTTTTAACAAGTGCCAGGAGTTGGGGCGGGGACAGCCATTGCCGGGGGATGTGGGGGAAGGGCCTGGATGATTCGGCTTAATCAGATTCGGCTTAATCGAATCGGGACAGTGATTTGAATCACCGAATCGAATCACTGTCCCCCAAATCGGCCAAATCTGAATCCGAAGCGAATTCTAGCTGCTTTGCACAGGCCTAGTCTGCAGATAAAGAATACGCAAAATTACCATTCTAGAACATAACCATAGAGAGCTTGCAGAACATAAGCTTACAAAAAAAACAATCGTTGACTGCTGTAACTGCTAAATGGTTGGAGGTCATGGTCCAAATAACAGGAGGGAAAAAATAACTCTCTTTAAAAAAAGTTGGGAAATAATTAGTTATCTTCTAAAAGTCAGTCATCCAAAATGCAAGCTTTCTCTGCCCCCTGCAACTTGCATACCAGTCAGCCATATTGCAACAATGTTTGTAAGTTCTTAAAATTTACAGTGCAAAGAGACTTTATCAGCACTGAGGAGGGATAAGTATCTGGCAATTAATATGTGTTATTATTGCACTACGTTCCTTATTGGTTTATGCTGACTAAGGGTCTGGCACTAGCAATAATATCACTACATTTAATTAAATAATAAAGTTACATAGCAACTTCTTTGAATTGCAGAACACTGTTTCTTCTCATATTTCTGCTTTCCATGGTTAATAAGTGGTGCAATAAATTTTAATTGCATTTTTAATTAAAATAATAAACCAGGAAAGGAGCAGATGACATTCCAAGGAGACAGCATTTTGGATTTATAGGCTACTGGGGGTGCTGCTATTTCTAATTCTGGAGTTTGAAGTTTCTGTAGGATTTTTCTATTGAATTTGGAAAACTCAAAGTTATAAACAGTCAAAAATCTCAGCCCTAAATTTATGAGACCTGGATCAGCTCCTAATGTGGAAATATCCACTGAATGGAGATGAGAAGGAAAACCGCGTTAGTTCTTACCGCCTTGAACTGAGCAAAAGATCAGATATATTGTGCACATTAAATGCATTAAAACCTGCCATATTAAAGTAAACAAACATCCTGCCTTTTCTAATGCCATGCCCTCAGAGTATCTTGGGATCAGAAAATGATTTCACACACACACACACACACACACACACACACACACACACACACTTTTCTGATGCCATGCCCTCAGAGTAACTCATGCCAGATATTTTAGATGATTAAAGCACCTAATTCACTTAAATTCATCCTATATTGAATTATAGATATTCTATATAATATAGGCTGAAATGAAGTGAATATATATATATCTTCCTTAGCTAGCGTAATTATGGGTGGCATTGCTAGAAACACCAGTTCCCAGCAGACTGACCTCCCACAATATCAAATTCACCCAGTTCACTGGGGCATTGTGTAAATAAATAACAAAAATCTCACTTTATTTGATCCATTCTGCAGTTAAGTTGTGGCTTTTTAAGTCCAGTAAAAGCCTTCCTTTGTTCTGCCAGAACAAGGAAAGGTACACAACTGCTTTTTCCTCCGTCTTTTATTTGACTCTCACATGTGCTGCTCGACTGCCATCCAGTGCCACTCATTCCTGGTCTTAGTGTTGCTGCAGACATTAGGGTTCAGGTTTTCAAAGATTTTTAGACACCTAAAAGTGCACATAGGTACCTCATGGAATATTCAAAATGTCTTGGCACCTTGTTTCTTTGGATTTCATGCGAGTTAGGTCCCCTTCTGTGCATCCCATGAGAAGCTTATCTGCAGCCTTTAAAATGCCTGCAAAAAGCTTAGTCCATGTGAGCAAATAGGGCTCAGACATGGCTTGACCCAAGCAAGGGTGACAGGTGATGCCCTGCCCTGGGAGCTGAGTAGGAGACTGACTCTCAGAGTACGTCTGCAATCCTTGAGTATGACAGCAACACAAGTGGATGCACTCCAGCTAATTTTGAACATAATTTGCTCAGGTGCTACTGGGAGTGAAGCTATGGAAACCCAAGATTCAGTGTAGGCTGCAAAATCCTCCCAGATCCTGGAGTTATTCCTCAGGTAGCTGTCTCATGCTGAGCCCATAAGAGTGCATAAACTAAGGCAAACTTAGGGTTTTCTCCACAATCTGCAAGCATGCCTAAACATCACAACCTAGTGCTCCATACTGCCCCCAACCACTGCAGTACAGAAACATTAGGCTCCACTCACTCCCATTCAATTCCACTCACTCCTGCCCACTGACATGAGTGGGGTCACAGCAGACTTAATTACCAAAGATAACTTATGAGAAAGAAGCCCCATAGAGTCTTCTCCTTCCTGCCCTACTGTTTATGATGTGGAGAGCCAGACTTCAGGGCACTGTTCACTGCACTTTACTCTTCTTGCAGTAACTGAGACAGTCTTCTCCCAACTGTTGCATTGGCATGCCATCAAATATCCAGTTAGATCTGCCTATGAAGTATCCCACTGAATGTGATGGGGTGAGCTCTGCATAGATCCACCCATACTAATCCAGCTGCAGGATTGGGACCGCACTGTCTAATGGCATTACGAGATCTTGTGTATCATTTATCCTCTTCTTCACTCAGCCAAGTGCCTTATTCACCAAACACCTTATTTAGACTTTGGACTGCCTTCCACACTCAGCAGCTGTCTTCTGTGAGCTGCATATACCAATGCCAAGATCTTTTCCTGAGAAGTTGCTGTTAATTCTAAACCCAGCGGTGTTAAACTAAGTTAAACTGCCTTTCCATTATATTTTACTTTTTGTGTGTCTGAGTTTCTTTTGTCAGTGTTGCCCACTTACCTAGTTTCCTCAGATCCTCTGGAGAGATTCTCAAAATCTTCCCTAGCTGTAACTAACCTAAATAATTTTATGTCATCAGCATATTTTGCCAGCTCAGTATTCATCCTGTCTTCCAGGTAATGATTACAGAACATCATCAATCCTAGTACTGATCCCACTGGCATCCTATTATTAACCTCCTTCCAAACTGAGAATTGGCCATTTATTTCTTCCCTTTACTTCCAAGCTCTAAACCAGTTTTTAATCCCTCACAGGAGTTTAACTCCCACTCCTTAGTTTCCTCATTTCCTTAACTGTCTCCTGTGGGAAACTTCATCGAAAGGTTTTTCAAAGTCTAGCTAAAATCTATCCATAGATTATTTCTTATCCATCCTTTAACGCTTTCAAAAAATCACAACCACAGAGAAGCATGATCTTTCCAGCCTGTTCTATTCATCTAGGTACTCTGCAGCTGTTTACATTATAGTGTATTACTGGAAATCCTTTGAGCTATAAAGCAACTTTTTAAAATGGTTGTTCAAAGCCAGGCTATCTAATGAAAGAGGCTACCCTGAAACCTGGCTGTGTAGGTTGGTAAGTTTCAGCAGTAAGGGACATCGCATCAAAACTAGCTGGACAATGGGATGCCAAGGAAACCAAAAAGAAAATAAGTATATTTAAAGTAATGCACCAAGTACTTCCTTTGTACGTGTTACCAACAGTGGCTGGAATAGGATAAGGGGGGTGTGGCTGCCCCACTTCGGCTGTGCTGTACATGCTCAGTGAGCTCTGAGCTCCGTCTCTGGTCAGGGCAGGCTCCTGCTGGAGCTCAGCATAAGCAGTGAGCTTATGATCTCTCACCAGATGATCAGGGCAGGCTTTAGCTAGAGCCCTTGCTTTTATGTAGTTCTCGAGCCCAGAGGATGAACGCTGCTGCTTTTCGCCCTTCCTCTCCCTCCCCATCTCTGCTGATTTCAGTAGCAGGAGAAAGGAAGGGATGAGTAGTGGTGGCTATGGGCTTTCCCTCTGGGCTCTGCAGTCATGGGATAGCAAAAGCTCTGGGTAGACCCTGTGCCAAGAGCTCATGTGTGACACAGCTGGGAACTTGGGGGGAGAGGGGGACCATGCTGCTGCACCCACTCTGGATCTGCCTCTGCTTACCAGGAACACTGGGCACAGAACTACAGGGTTAACATTTTTCCATGCTTTTTGAGAGGCCTCTGGTTTCTGTAACATTTTGAGGGAGTTTATGTAGAAAATATTTTCATTTGGCAGACACATTCCCTTGACTCATCATTATTCTTTTGCACTTCTCATACTAGTGCAGTGGAATTTACTCTTTGGGTGGGCTTTCTCTGTGGTATAAAATGCATGTAGCAATACTGTCACAACCCTGCTCCAGGTGTCACTGAGAGCCACTGTACAACTGTTCCTTCTGGATATCTGGCAATGTGCTCTGTCTCCTTCAAGCTGGGAGGCAAGGGCTAGCTTCAACCAGGCTCTAATACTGGCTGGGCTTCCTTTTGTATGTTGGTCTGCAAAGGAGAAGTCTTCAGGGTGGTAGGTGGGAGAGCATCCTCCAGGGAATGGCTGGCATTATTAGGATAACAGGTTGACAATGGGATGGATCTGGGGAGTCTGGTGGTGTGGCTGAACCCCCTTTTGACTGTGTAGCACATGCACAGTGAGCTCTCTACTGCCAAGAACTCTGGTCTCCACAGCTGGTCACAACACCCACTCCTGTGAGCTCTGTGCATGCCCCACTTTTCAAGATCCTAGATCCCACTGCTGGTCAAAACTGTAGTGTGCAAAGGAGATTGTGCCTGCTCAGTCTTCCCAGACTTCCCAGACTAAGGACTCAAGGTATCCCCCTCTGCTGACATAAGCCCTGGTCTAGAAGTTTACCTGGCTGGAGTATGGGCTATTCTGCATTGCTCTTTGTCTCCCTGCTGGGCTCCAAGCTTGTTACTAATCCTCATTGCCCCAGCTCCATATCTCTCCTTCATGTCACAGCCAGTTTTGAGGCTTCTGCTCCCAGGCTCTCATCTCATGACAGCAAAGGCCCAGATCTGCCTCCAGCCCAGCACTTCACCAGGGTTTATCTACAGCTCTGTATCCTGTGGGTCGTTCTTGAACAAGCACAACTTTTCTCCAGGCAGGATCTGTTCCCTGCCTTTGTTTCCTTGGAGTGCAGTTCTTTCTGTGTCCTTTCTTCTCTAGTGTTGCATCTAGGCCCACAGCTACTCCCTCTACCAACTAGCTCACGGAGCTACTATCTTGGGCACAACTCCAGAAGGGCCACAGCCACCTTCCTCCTCTGGTGCTTCTTCTCACAGGAGCCTGGCCCTTCAGAAGAAGCAGCAGTGGCTGTTTGACAATCCCAGGCCACTCCCTTAGTGGTTTCTCCATGGAGACACCAGAGAATGACAGGGAAACTACCCTATCATTCATTGTTATGCTGATTTGCCCCTTCCCCTGGGAAACCCTTGGAGGGGGACAAACACCATAGCCCGGGAGCCCTCAAAAGAGACATCGTCTCAGGCTTTGGTTCTACGAAAACATGGGCAGTGCTTATTTTGTTTTTTAAAGCATGCCCCTCTGATCACCTGTTTGAACCTTAGCCTTTTAGAAAACCTCACCCCAAAGAATACTACTGTGCTTCCTGTCCTCCACCAACTCCTTCCTTCAGCTCCATCCAGCCTTCAGCCTTCCCCAACTGGCTCCCAATCCCCTAGAAGACGAGGAGAAGGAGGAGGAGGAAGGAAAAAAAGAATGATGAGAGACCCCCCCCCCCCAAGCCTTTCAACATAATCCAAAGATCCAGAAAATTCAGGCCCTTTAACTAGATGTGGGAAGTGAATTCTACAACCAGCTCCCTGCACCGAGAAACTCTGCCCTGACCCACATCTGGGTGAAATAACATAGGAGGGTGGGGGCAGCGTATTGAGGGGGCAGCGTATCCAATGCCAAGGGACTGTATATTTAGAAAGGCAATCCAAGGTAACTGGTAACATAATAATGCAATTTGTCATCATTCACATGGCATAAAATTCATTCGTGGTGACATGTATTACTAATAGAAATAGATTATTTTGTTTCTCTGTAATTTGTATTCATTATTACTTCCGTCAAACTTCTACTCTGTCAGAATATATATATAATTTTATGAAGCTGGCTAATTTTCATATTCAAGCATACAGTTTAATAAATAACACTGGCCCACAATCTCAGGTTTCTGGTGGTTGGAGCTCACACAGCGTGAACACCCAGAGGCAGGGGATATTCCATTCACCATTGAAGGAGAGGACAAGGGTATCTGCCTTGCTCCTGTAAAGGAGCAGAGATGTGTCCTGTGAACACTGAGAAGGCTCCAGTAGAAGAAAAAGGCCAGGGACCTGCTGGATGGTTCCAGAGGAACGTGATCCAGTTAAAGAAAATAAGATGATATGCAAATTGCCGCCCCTACACACACACATACACACACACTCTCACACACACGCACTCTGGTGTCAGGACAAAGCAAAGAACAGGAAGAGAGCTGGGTGGCCTGGAAATATCTGGCAACTCCCACTGATTGAAGCTTACAGGGAAGGGAGAAGTGCAGCAAAGGGGAAATTCAAAATAATAAATAATGACTTAAGTGACAAGAAAACATGCATTCTTCTCTGGAGCCACATTTAACAGCAATATGAATAACCACCACCCTGACTTTTTTGTGGTGTGTTTCATCCACTGAGCTCAAAATGTAGTACTCTCATTTGAGACATGGGGAAACTGAGGCACAGGTAAGCACAGAAATACAGCATAGGTGTCCAATCCACTGGACCATGCTGCTGCCTTCAGCAGAAACTACTACAAATACAGGTTAAGGGAGGTACTCTTGGAGACATGACACCTTAAAATGAATGAGTTGTGCAAGATAAAATGAATTCAACAGTTGGCCACGAGACTGAACTCCTTTTTAAAATCTGTCCAAAAGATTTAGAGCTGTTTGCACAACAAGAAAGCAAAGATACTTTGTAGTAAGAGCTGCAGGGGTGACCAAGGGCAGATGAGGAAACATGTGGAAAACTGAGCATAAAAAGCCAGACTCACAGCTGGTGTTGGCAGTGATCCTGCTTCCCTTGACCTTGCTGCCAGGAAAAAAAATGAGTGTTGCATCAGGCTCCATGCAACTGCTGTTGGAGGGAGGTCTCTTCATTGACTTCAGTTGGGTGTTGAAACAGGCCCAGGAAAATCAGTGTGCACTCTAGAGGGAAGCAAGCCAGATGATGATGTCTTTGAAGGATCAAGGCCTGCTATGCTATATGATAAGGTCTATAACCCTCAGCCAATGCCAGTAAGGGAAGAGTCAACCAGCCAGCCAGCCACTCCTTCCTGTCAAGGTGCCAACCCCGCCATGGCTATGGATAAAGAGGGCCAGTGAGGCAGTCATTAGGCTGGAGGCTGCTAGATCATAGAGGAAATAAAGCTAGTCAGGTAGATGATGTGATAGCCTCAGGGTCAGAAAGAATGTGGAAATGTATGCCCTGGGAAAAAAATAAAAGACTAACGGAAGCCAGTATCTTTCCCTTCCTTATGGTACAAGCTGAAGCCAAGGACTTGCAGCTGACACTGGAGAATGAAGGAAAGGGCTGACACAGATGTGTGAAGGGACCAAGAAGCAAGACCTTTCCCCACTGTGTGCACCCCAGCCAATCCCCACTGTACACAAGAGAAGCAATCTCCTGGGACCAATGCGCTGTGTGCAGGGCAAGCTGGGAAGTAGCAATGCTGAGAAAAGCTTGGGGAAGGAGGTGGGCATTGAAGGCAACTTGCTGGATGCATCCTATGGCAGGCTCAATATACATATGCAGAGCCAATGAGTGAGGCAGAGATGTTGTACTCTAGCCTTCCTGGGGGCAGTCACCTGTGGCATACTGTGGTTAGTTCTGGAACATCGTGTTGTAATAGATGGAGTGAATCCTAGCTCATTATAATGAAATATTTAGCTTTGGTGGGGCCAGCATTTCACTCCAATGCCTCAGTTAAGGGCGCACTGTCACATGTAGAAAATACCTGGGGTAGGGAGTAGGTAGGCACCTGGCTGGATATTTCTTTCTGAGACTTCTAGATTTTGGAAGAAGTTGAGCTAAAAATCTGGTGGCTTGGCTCCCTGGCTAGTTATACCACATCCCTGTCTTGGGGCAGATGGGCTATATCTATGGTGGTCTGGGTGGGAGGTGTAATAGCTAGCAAAATAAGTGGCAAGAAACAGGCTGAGTAATGGGGTAGCAATCCATGATGCTGAAAATGAGGGGTTTATAGAAGGGGAGTGTGCTTATGCTTCACTTATCTTTTGGGGGTTGGGATGGAAAATGTTGGCTCCGCTTAGGTACTGTTTGAGTAAAGACTGATCATCCTGATATTGGGAAGAGGGATGAAGGAAGGTCCCCAACTCCTCCCTGCAGCTTGAACCAGGACATGCTGAAATGCTGCCCATATCTTCTGTAGCAGGGTGCAGAAGGGGGTGGATGATGCCAGTCTGGAGTGGCACCCAGTAAAACAGGAGATTGTGAATCAGAATTGGACCCAACATCAATTTATACTCCAGAAGAGCCTGCACTACCCTCTGTCTTCACATGGGAATTAAGCTGTCAGATCCGATTAAGCGTGCCAGCATATAAAGCTGGTGCACCCACCCTAAAAGAGGCCTGCTCAGCTCCAACAGCTGCAAACATTCCCTGCATCAAGGCCTACACACCCCTTTTAGTGACAGACATTATCGTATATTTTGAAAGAAGCAGGAGGCCTTACATTCTCCGTTCTTCTCCTTTCATTGTGCTGCTCCTCTGCCAAGTGTCAAAATGTAAACACAGCACCTCCTGGATCTACAGCTCTGCTGGCTGGGGAAGGGGGGGTGTATTTAGTGCTATCTCTGTGCTGATGTTTGTGTGTGGAAGATAAAAGTTTTACTGTTCTCTCCCCCTGCAGAGCTGAGGGAGAGAGAGCAAGCTGGGCTGTGTTCTTACTTTGCAAACTGACTGAAGGTGATGGAATTGCATAGGTGTCAATGACAGCACCCTCTGAAGATAGCAGGGTTTTAGCCTGGGCTCTAATGTGTATTGCAGATTTCGAATGACCAGGGATAGCATACAAGATGGAAGGAATTTAGCTTGAGTCAGAGACCAGGAGAGAGTTTTTAAGAGTAGCAGTTAGCAAAATTCCCCCTGACTTCAGTGGCCAGGATATTGCTTGGCAGGTGTCTACTTGTAAATGGGGCAGAACTGAGAGAAAAAGGCTTGAAGGGCCTGCATGGGATTCCACAGCAACATTTCTCAGCCACTTTTTGGAATAGGCTGGGAAAATAGATTCTTTTTTTTTAAATAGCATTGTACGGAAAACTATTGATTCATACCCTTCTTCCCCAAATCCAGTTTCTGGTAGCCAATTCATACCTTTATTCCGGTGCTTTGATCATTGAAAGTATTACATTGTCTCCATTTAAAAATGTGGGCTTTGGGAGAGGAGTTTGGCTATGAATTGATATTGTGATTCTTTAAATGCACCTTGGAAAGGAACAGGTAAGGGAGGCAGGTCACTCACACAGTTCTGGGTTCTTTTATCTGGGTAGGGATCACACTCTTTTATTTTATTTTTTTAAAGTAAGAAAGGTTCAGTACATTCACATTTTCCCCCTGTGAGATTTGTTAAAAGTGTTTCTAGGAAACATTAATATCTTTCACAGCTGCAAATAGAAAGGGACTAATAAATTATCTGAAGACTCTAGAGTTTGAAATGAAACACAGAGCGTACTTGCCATCAGTAAAGACCTAGAGCTATTATAGACTTGCCTTTCTTTGAGACAACAATTTGATTTTCTTTGTGGCTTGCATGCAGATTTAGCCCTTGGAATCTTAAAGGCGCACATATGAATAGAAAGATAAAGTGTGAAGTTAGTCATGTGCAAAACAAGATGCTGAATGAGCCATTTTAAAATTATAGCCCCCAAAAAAGAGACTACTTCAGACCCACAGCTCATCAATAAACCATTGGCTCACTATTGTAAGTTGTTTTACAGCTCAGCCTCTCTATAGAAGGAATGTAGTTGTGATGTATTCATCTTTTTGAAAAATTAATATTTAAAAGAATTACCTGCCACAGAAAACATTCTAGAGTACAATACTGCCCTCTACGAAACATTGTGATTAAATCTATGGAAATCAAAACCAAAATGTCTGGCTGCACTGGGGCTGGGGAGGTTCAGCTGAACAGGAATACAGGCAGGTACTCTTAATCAAAGACAAGGGCTCCAATTCTGAGCTCTCCGCAGGCAGACTACCCGCCCCACTGAGAAGGCCCATTGTCTACAATGCAATTTGTTGGCAGGAGGTAAGACCATATAGATAGTAATGTGACCAAGCAGAGAGGATGCCGGGTCAGAAGGGGTCAGGAGACTCTGCGTGGCTCTGCCAGTGGTAAGCTGGATGACTCTGGGGAAGTCTCTTCACTTCTCTGTGCTATTGTCACCCTTTCTGTAACAATGCAGATCTCTGTAAAGCGTCATAGAGAAGCAGGGCTGGTAGGGACCTTTAGAGATTATCTAGTCCAACTCCCTGCCTGAGGTAGGATCATCCCCATGCAAACCAACCCATTCTATAATCTAAACTGTACACAAGACTATCCTCAGCCTTGATGCAACACAGACCTAACACCCTAACCTGCCACAGGTAAAGCAGGCGAACCATGGAAGTCAATGTCATGCTTCTATGAAATACTGCAATATATGCTCAAGAGACTCTGGGAAGAGGGAGATGCCCCTCACTACAGAGGAAGGCAGAACCCCCCACAATCTGTACCAGTCTGGCCATGGGGTAAAATTCATTCCTGACCCCAAATATGGTGATCTGTCTGACTGAGTGGAGGGGTAAGACCCTCTAGCCAGGAACCGCTAGCTTTGGTCCTAGCAGGAACATTGGCACACACCAGAGAAAGTCCCCAGCTTTAGTATAGCTAACAGTCAATGCCTTAGAGGGAGACTGAAAAACACCTTGGCTGCTTACAGACATCAAAAACCCCCCAACAAAACCTGGCGCTTTACTTTAAACTTGGCGTATTGCTGCACCCAGTCCATTGTATGCCCAGAAGAGGCAGTATGTTAGTTGGCCCCAGCTTGCCCAATGTCTGTATAGATCAAGCATTTTAGTGAGGCTTTTTGGGCACTTTTATCTAGTAGCTAATTGAATCAGCTTTAGATAAAAGCACCAAAAAGCCCCGTTGAAGCACCTGAGCTATGCAGGCTCTGCGAAGCCGAGTTGAAGTAGCACATTGCTTCTTCCAGTAAAGCGTGTTTTTTTTAATGTCTGCAAGCAGCCCATAACATGTATAGCAGAAAGGAGGGACAGGGGCAATCAGCAAAGCCCAGAAGCATGGAAAATACCCATAGTAGAACATAGGCAGGCCCTAGACCATCCCTGACCAGCAGTTGTCCAACCTCTTCTTGAACACCTCCAGTGATGGAGAGTTCATAACTTCTCTACACAATCTATTCCACTGCCTCACTATTCTAACAGTGAACAAGTTTTTCTGAATATCTGGTTTAAACTTATTTTTCTGTAACTTCAAACCATTGGTCCATGTCCTCCTCTGCCGCAAGAGAAAAAAGGTACTTTCCTTCTTCTTTATGGCTGCTTTCTAGTATTTCAAGCCAATATTATGTCCCTTCATAATATTGTGTTCTTTTCCACAAGCTGAATATGCCTAGCTCCTTCAGCCTCTCCTCATATGACTTGCTCTCCAAGGCCTTGATCATCTTTGTTGCCCACTTCTGGACCCTCTTTAATGTCTCCATGTCCTTTTTTAAAAGGTGAAGCCTAGAACTGCCCATGATATTTTAGATGAGGTCTAATCAGTGCCGAATAGAGGGACTCTCACCTCCTGTGTCTTGCACCTAATGCCTCTATTGATGCATGCCAAAACTGCATTGGCCTTTTGTGCAGCTGCATTATATTGCAGACTAGGGCTGTACGAAGCTTTGGGTGGTGATTCAATTCGGAGGAGATTCGTCCTGATTTGGTGGCCGACTCTCTGAATCCAAATTGAACCAGGGGACCAATTTAAAGGTCTGAATTGATTCAAAGCTCTCCGAATCTTTGATGATTCAGGCAGTCCCCACGCTGCAGCAGGAAGCAGCAGCTGGACTCCAAGCTGGTAAATTCTACGGGCAGGGAGGGGCAGCTGGGGGAGGGGGGAAGGGAACATAGGGAGACCCCTGAAAGCCGTCCCCGCCACTCCCCAGCCCCACCAACCCCCGCTTCCCCAAATCTCTGAATCAGATTTGGCCAAATTGAATCGGGACAGTAATTCTAATCACCGAATCGAATCACTGTCCCCTGAATTGGCCAAATCCGAATCCGAAGCGAATACTAGCCACTTCGCACAGGCCTACTGCAGACTTATATTGAGTCTGTGATCCACCAAAACTCCAAGTCTTTTTCTAGAGGGCTGCCATCCAGCCAGGTGTCACCCATTTTATATTTATGTTTTAGATTATCCTTCCCCAGGTGTAGTACCTTGGGGCATTTATATAGATATACCTTTTCATCCTGCGATGCGCCGGAGATCCGGCAGGTTGGAGCAGGCTCAATTAATTGAATCTGCTCTGAATGCGAACTGATGTGTACTGCGCTGCAGTTGTATAAATGGCAAAATGCGCATCATTGCACAGAAAATGGCGGCAGTGCGCTTTTGAACTAAAACACCTTTCAAATATTTTAGTTCAAAAGTGTGTTGCCGCCATGTTCTCAGCACTGATGCGCATTTCACTGCTTATACAACTGCATGCACTATGGCGCAAGCATGTGTACAAATCCCCTTATATTTGTCTGCATTGAACTTTATCCTCTTAGCTCTAGCCCAACTTTCCACCCTGTTGAGATCCTTCTAAATTGCACTCACTTCCTCCAGTGTGTTCACAGTCCTTCCTAGTTTCATGTTGTCTGCAAACTTACTCATGAAGATTTCTATGCCAGCACCCAAATTGTTAATAAACTTGTTGAACAGCACTGGGCCTGAGACAGACCCCTGAGGGATTCCACTTGAAACCTCCTGCCACTCTGACATGGACCAGTTAATAATTACACTTTGCCTGTGGCTATTGAGCCAGTTATCTATCCATCTTATAGTAGTTCTATGTAGCCCTCATTTCACCAGTTTGTTTATAAGAAGCTCATACAGGACCTTGCCAAAAGCCTTGCTATATATCCACAGCATTCCCTTCATCCACCCAAGTAGCTACTTTAACAAAGAAGGAGATCTTCTTTCATATGGTGTCAGATATCAACTTCCAAAGCTATGAGTCACTGTCTGGTATTATCACTCAGTGTGTGGATTCCATCTATCCCATCTGGGCTTTTGTAAAGATTGCAGCTTTCAATTAAGTGCTGCGCTGGTTGTTGGATACCACATTCACACAGAGGGTTGTCCAAGATGTTCATCTTGTGAAGTGTTGTTTTGAAGCATCCATATCCAGATCTCAGTCTGTTCAGCTTGACCCACACTTCTCTGTCAAGGTTGTACCCAAAGGGGTACTTGTTTGATGTTGGTATAAAATGCTGTAGGAATAGATTTCCCAGTGGTCAGCCCACTCCACTACTGCCCATAGGTTTGGTTCAGTATCCCCAATCTCTTCCAGGAACTTGTGGTCTTCATGTTCAAATGGTTTATGACTTTTGAGCTTCTTAAGCCTCCATCTGTTAGGGTCTTCAGTTAACAATTGATGGAGCAGGTGATTATCAAAATCTTTTGCTTCTATTGCCAGTAATGATGTTAGGGTCTATCTTCTTTAATCGCTTTACCTAATGCCTGAAAGTATAGGGAGTACATCTGTGTGTATGTAGATTGTGCAGCCTGTTATGAGTCCCATAAAAAAGGAGATCACGTTTGTTTGACACTACTTGTTTTTCATAAATCTATGCTGGCTGCTTGTGATCAGCCTTTCCTCCTGCCAACACTTGTAAATGGTCTTCATTAGGATATGCTCCAGTAACTTCCCAGGTATGGAGGTAAGCTAACTGATCTGTAGTTCCTCCTTTTTGCTTTTTTAAAGAGGGGCATTGGCCCTTTTCTAGTCCTCTGGTACTTGGCCTGTCTCCCACAACTTCATGAAGATCATTGTCAAGGGCTCTGAGATCTCCTCTGCCAGCTCCTTCAGCACCCTGGAATGAAGTTCATCAGGCTCTGCTGATTTGAATTCATTCAAACCCATGAAAAGCTCTTTGACTGTCTCTTTTGTTATCTCCTCCCTCAGCTTGCCCCCTTCCTTATCCAGATAATTCCTATTGTGTGGCTGCAGCTTAATACTTTTGTGAAGGCTGTGACAAAGTAGCTGCTGAGTAGCCTGCCTTCTTTGCATCTTCTGTTAGGAGTTTCCCTAGCTTATTAACAGAGGACCCACAGCTTCCTTGGCCCTTCTTTTCTGGCCAACATACTTCTAGAACTTTTCTGTCCTTAACCACCTTTGCCAGATGCAATTCGTTCTTTATCCTTGCCTTCCTGATTTTGTCTGTGCAGGTTCTTGGTATTTTCTCATATGCTTCCTTGTTGAACTGCCTGCTCTTTGATTGCCTGTATGCTTTCCTTTTGCATTTAAGGCATTTTAGAAGCAACTTGTGCAGCCAAATTGGTCTCTTGCCATTCATCTTGTGTTTCCATTGTTGGCACAGTTTCTTGTTGGCCTTCTAATACTGCGCCCTTTAAAAGCTCTCAGCCCTCCTGGGCACCTTTATCCTCCAGTCTTTTCTCCCATGACACCATGCCTACTAACTTCTTGAGTCAAATGAAATCCGCCTTTTTGAAATCTAGCGTCCTAATTTTTCTGACCTCATGCTTCCCCTGTCTCAGGTTCTGGAATTCTATCATATTGTGATTGCTTCCTTTCAAGTTTCCCATCACCTTCGCATTCTCCACCAATTATTTCCTGTTGATCAGGACAAAATCCAAGATAGATGATCCCCTAATTGTATCCTTTACTTTCTGGAACAGAAAGTTGTCTTCTATACAAGTTTGTAACCAGCCTGACCTTTTATGTTTGGCTGCATTGTTCTTCCAGCAGATGTCTGGAAAATTGAAGTACCATCAGTACCATCCCATAGGTTTTGGATAGATTTGTTACTTGCTTGAAGAGTGCCTCTTCTACCTTCTCTTCCTGAGTTGGCGGCTGTAATAAATCCCCACCATTAGATTCGTGCTGCATCTTTCACCTTTCATCTTCACCCTGCTTCATTCTGCTTTGCTGTCTTCTTCCTCCTGAACCAGGAAACAAGTGTATGTGTTCTTGACATGCAAAGCAACACCGCCACCTTTTCTCCCACCCCTGTCCTTCCAAAATAGAGTGTAATCGTCCATGTTGACATTCCAGTCATAAGAGCTGTCCTACCAGGTCTCTGTGCTGCCAATCAGACCATAGATCTTTTCACAGGCTACAGCTTCCTGCTCATCATATTTATTCCCTGTACTTCTTGCATTTGTATCCTTGCATCAGATGTATTTTGAATTTTGACCTGCTGGCTTCCCTTCTGCATCACTTATTTCAGTCCAGTAGTTCTCTGGCTCTTTCTCAGAGTTAAGCTGCATCTTCAAGCCCTTTCCCCTCTGGAGTGCGTGCTCTGTTCCAAGAGGGTTTGGATCACCAACCCCTGTGGAACCTATGTTAAAGCCCTCCTTACTAGATTGGCCAGACAACATGCTCAGATGGATCCCATCTCTTGATAGCAGTCATCCTTCCAAGCAGGAGCAATGCGTAGGGGGTGCATGGGAGTGCACGTGCACCCCCTGAGAGTGCCAGTGCACCCCTTGTTAGACTGCACTCCCTGTTTAGCCGGCGAGCAGGGGGGCAGGCGGGAGCACCAGTGCCCGCCTCTGTGAGCACTGGCCAGGGAGCAGGGCCGCCAGTAAAAGCAGCTGCACTGCTTCTGGAAGTGGCCATGGGAGTTCCAACTGCATCGGGTGTGTCTGTGGGAGCTTCCTGCTTACCTCCACTGTGCTCCTGCTGCCACCACCGCTGCACTCCCACCAGTGCTGCCAGCGCCACCATGCCCTCCAGCTGCCAGGGGCATGCATTGTTCATGATACCAGGTGTGCTGCCAGCTCCTTAATCCTCCTGGCAGGAGCCTCATAGGCACCTTTGATCTGCTCAGTGTCATTCCTAGCAGTGTTGTTGGTGCCCACATAGAGAAGCAGGAAGGGGTAGTGGTCTGAAAGATGGATGGGGTTTGGCAATCTGTACATGACTTCCTGAATTTGGGCTCCAGGTAGGCAGGACACCTCCCAGGCCCCCAAATCTGGATGACAAGTTGGTGGTTCTGACCTCTGTAGAAGGGAGTCACTGACCACCACCACTCTTCTATTCCTTCTTGGTGCAGTGGTCCTGGAGCCCCTGTCTTTGGGACCTTGCACTTCCTGTTCTCTAGGTTGCTGCCTCCTCTGCCTCATGCCTGCAGATGTCTCCTCCTCTGCTGTTTCCTAAGCAGTTCTACCACAGAGCTCTTGAAAGCTGTTTCTGACTTCAATCCACTGCTTTCCAATTCTGGGGGCCCTCCTTCTTCAACGAGTCACATGCCGGTATTGGAGGGGCCAAAGGGCAATGAGGAGAAGTGTCCTTTGGTCTCTCTAATACCTTCTTCTCATAATTCTTGTCCAAGTAATCTTCCTGGTCCTGGATGCAATGCAGTGTGGATACTCATTCTTCCAGTCTTTGAATCTTCTTCTCCAGAGCAGACACCAGCTTAAACTTGATTCAGATGAGGTGGTCCTGAACCTCTGGGAGGAACACAAACATGGCGCATCCCATGCAGGTCACAACAGTTGACACAGCCTCCATTTTTTGCCACCTTTGTTCCCTGGAGAAAACCTATGTTGTAAGGAGAGAGAATGAGAGAGAGAGAAAGAGAGAGAAGATGAGGGTGTGGAGGGGGGGGAAAAGACACAGCACAAGAACCTGC
Organism: Alligator sinensis; assembly: GCF_000455745.1. Taxonomy (NCBI): domain Eukaryota; kingdom Metazoa; phylum Chordata; order Crocodylia; family Alligatoridae; genus Alligator; species Alligator sinensis. The sequence goes on along the minus strand of NW_005843266.1, from coordinate 4,659 downwards.
ACACTCAACACTTCACCAGGTCCCTTGCACATGCTCACACAAATATGCACATAATCTCTTGCTCCCTGGCTTCCTCCTGGGGCAAACTCCCTCTAAGCAAACTTGCTCTCTGATTGCTGCCCTCTGCTGCCTTTTCATGAGGCTGCCTATCCTAGTTCCACCCCTCAGTTACTTCAACCAGCCCCAAGAGCAAGCCCTGTCACTCAGTCACTTCCTCCTGCCTTCCCGATTGGTGGGGAAGGAAGAATGCCTCCACCAATGGGGCTCATGTTGTTCAGGCTCAAGTCAACCATCTGGGCTGCCGGTGAGCCTGCTGGCTATCCTGCCACATATAGGATAGTTTATATAGGGATGATCCTGGCTTAGGCAAGGGGTTGGAGTAGATGACCTCCTGACGTCCCTTTTAGCCCTTCTTTTCTATGAGTGTATGGTTATGTTCCAAGGTGCTGAAAGAAAACAGGTGGAAACCCCTTTGCTGGAGCCAGAACCATGGCAGGGAACCCCCATGGTTCCAGGGAAGCACTCAGGGGAACCCCGTAATGGGGAAATACTTACCCACCGCAGGCACACCGGATGGGAACTAACCCCAGCCGAGCAAACTGCCCACGTGGTTCACCAGCTGCCTGTTCATATCCCTGGAGCTGGCACAAGGCGACAACATCACTGCAAAATGCTGGGTGATTCAGATAAAATAGCTAGCGGCAGACAAAACGCCGGGGAGCCACAGCTGGGAGGTAGAAGTGTGCTTCCTCTGGCACGACTGGAGCTACCTACATGGTGGGATCCAGGACGGGGTCCTAAAGAGGGTTCTGCACCACAAGCAGCGCAGCAGTTGACACCCGGGCTGAGAAGGATACCGAGGGACTGACCGCCACCACACACATGGGATGTGTCAGTAGGGAGTCGATACCATACCTCCCTGACACTTTGAATTACTCTTTTCTTCTTCAGTTTGGTTGCCCCTAAGGCCAGAGAACAGCCACATGCTTCACTCCTGGGGCTGAGGAACCAGGGGCCCTCAGAGACTCCAGGCAGGGGCTCAGAAAGCCAGGGAGGCTGCCCAGTGGCCAATAGGCACACGGTCTGAAGTTAGGGTTGAGACTGATGGGCATAACCCAGGCCCATGTTAATGGGTCTGAAAACAAAGGACCCTTGTCCAGTAGGTGGCTTGTAAACCCAGTGCTGTGGTCAGGCCTTCTCATTTGAGGCCCAGATCAGGGTCACACCACTAGGCTTGGCATCTGAAGTGCCCAGCCTAACTAACACCAGGCTGAATCCAGCTGTTTGGTGCATGGAAGGGGTGTATGGGAGGTGGAGCTCCAGGAGCACCCATTGATGATGCCTCCCAGCAAGTCCCACCTTTGAGGGAGCCTCCCACTCCTGAACAGAACAACAAGACGTGGTAGGAAAGTACTGGAGGTCTCCCTGGGGAGGTGATGTACGAGCAGCAAGAGTGCCTGAGGGAAATCAGAGGCAGGATAAGAACAACCGATCCCGATCCACTCAGGAGCGGTTATACAAATCCTAACAGGTACAGGTTATATGATCATAATCTAATGGACCAGTCCTGTAGTCTGTTAGCTGGCAATCTTTCATTCTGAGTAGAGAAGCTGCTGTCCCAGTGTGAAAGATATCTTCAAAACAGCAGCTTTTGGAAGACTCTGGACAAGGATGGAAATGGTCAAGGCATGGTGGTGGCCCTCTGGGGCCTTGGACTGTGTTGATCAAATTAGTCCACTCCACCCTTACAACCTGTTGAGGAACAAGGCATATATAGGGGGTATGAGTCTGTTGGTATAGACCAGCTTGTAGAGAAGGGTACTACAGGAAGAGGTCCTATACAGTTGAACTGTTTCTACTGTTGTGAATAGATTTTAAACCTGGATTTTGTTTAGGGTAAATTTTGGATATCAATTCTAGCCCGTGTAACATATTTTAATAGTTGCATCACCTTAACAAGTCCTTCCCCTGCTGTCTGGAGAGGTTTTAAATGCAGGCTTGCATTCATGGATGGTTTATATGTTGTTTAAAGAGTGAGGAGGAAAGGGCTGAGACAAATGTCAAAGAAGTGAGTTTCACAGCGTCAGACCCAGCATTGCAAACTCAAATTAGGTCATGGACTTAAGCGGAAGGGTGAGACCTCTCAAAGTACCAGTAAAATTTTTTTTTGGTGAATTTGGTTTTATGTCAGGAAACAGGTTTCAGAGATTTGGGGAGATGGAGCTGGCAAAAGGGAGTACATAGACTCTGCCTTCCACAGAAAATACTGGCTTTTTAACAGCAAGAAACTTCCCAAAGAACACTTCCAGTTCAGAAATGCTGAACTACATTTTCCATCATGCACTGAGGCACCTCTGGGACGGAGGCCATAGTGTCTCATGGGAAATGTCCTTCAGCTTGACCTAATACAGGAAAATGAAGGTCTAAGGTGTGGACAAACAGTACCTTTTAGAGGCTTTTGCAAGAGCAATTTGGAAATTTGCTGGGCTCTGGGGAAGTTCCTGTTACATATTGCTCAGCAACTAGCACTCACTGACTAAATGAAGGCAATCTATGTGCAACTGCCTGGTGGCCACTGAATACCACAGCATACCAGTAGTAACAGAAGCTAGGAAAATATCCTGAGTGGAAGAATAACTTGTCTAAAAAGCCATTAGAGCTGAAACACCCCAGAAATGTGGAGGGCAACTGGGAAGCTTTAAAGGACATTTCACTGTGACTGCAAACTGTGGGTGCCATCATACAAAAACTTGGGCAACAGGTAGCCTTGTTTCTGGCAACAGCAGGTTCTGAAGACTGCGATGTTTCAATGCTTTTCAGTTAACACAGGCAGGGACAAAAATGTACTACAAAGATTTGAGAAGCACCATCTGCCATGTAAGAGTAAAAAATGGGAGTGATGTGTTTTTAAACAGAAAATACAAAACAAGGTGAAAACATAGAAGCATTTATGAACGATCTAAAGCTGAACAGCCAATATGCATGGCTCATCTCCTTGCAAAGAGACCAGATCATGGATTGCAACATGCTACTAAAAACCCTAAGGTTACTGGAATACCCAAGATTAACTCCTGGCAAAGCAATTAGAATTTATCAAACAACTGGAGTCACCCAGTCCAGGCTGGAAGGTAGACGGTACTTAAATATTGTGAATATCATGGAGAATCTAAAATACTTTAAGCAAAAAGGCCTGACACAGAAAGGCACGAGGAGCTCAAGAGTCCAAGTCCATACAAAACTGCCCATGCCTCTGCACATGCTGCGGCCAACAGCACAAGCCAAAGGTGCCAGGACAGCAGTGGATGGCATCACTTTTCAAGAGTGTGCAAGGGTCAGTGGTGTGTCCAGAGCTTGGACAAAGAGGATGACATTGGCACCACTAGTTCAGAGGATTTTTTTCCAGGAACCATGGACAACAAGCTAGCAGAAAATGAATGGACCATCCATCTGGAAACACAGGTGGTGCACAAATCAATGTGGTACCCAAATGAGCAACATTAGATGCGGAGAGAAAAAAATGCTGCAAGCAGTCAATGGAAAATGGGTAAAATACAGGGCTTACCATGATAAGCTTATCCTCACAGTAAGAGGGGGTATGTGTAAATAACAAATCAGAAAAGATATAGTTTGTAATGCTTGTGCTGGGGTAGGGAGGGGAAGAGCCCATTATTAGGTTAAAACAGTGAAAAGCAATTTTTTTGGCCAGCCTACCACAAGCTAAGCCTCATACCCTCCCTGAGTGCCATTCCAATCCTATCCCCCAACCCAATTTGATGTTCTTTTTGCTCGCTGCCTGATCTGCTACTCTATTTTTTGCTCCATGTCCTATCTACCATTAATCTCTCTGTTTCTTCCCCAGTCTACCATGTGCTACATACAGAGGCTGCCTATCCCACTTGTGGCATGTTTGCTGTGGCTTGGCATATGTCAGGCCTTTGCGGGTCAAATTAGGATTGACACTGCCCCAGACAGAAGGGCAGAGATTCAGGGCAGAGATTGAAAACAATTGAAGAAGAGTTTGGGGGTCTTTGCTGCAGGGCACAGAGGAGCTCCTAACCGTGCAGATGAAGACAAAGGATTCCAGTTCACACCCCTTGGAAAGTTCCCTCTTACTGAGGTAGAGGTTGAAAGAGACTTTGGATAACTTTGGAAAGAGATTATGCTTGGGAACCAAAAAGAAAGCAGAAGAAACAGACTGAATATATTTGCTATCACTGTAGGAAAGGACAGAGCTATGGGCTTCAAGACTTAAACACATACGTAGAAAGAAATTTTTTTCCCCATTTTCTAGGAAGACATTTTTGGAGAAAGGTTGATGCCAAATATTTTTCTCTGCTTAATGCTTTGGCGTTGTTCTGACAGGTGCCCTTTAAAAATCAGAGCAGGTGTTTTCCCTCATTCAGCCTCCTCTTTGGAAGACATAGTCACCACAGACTGCCAGTGGTCTGTTTACTTTCTGGTACTTCTGTTCTGCAACTGAGCTGTTCCAGGAAACTGCAACAAATTTTGGATGGTACAGAGAGGACTAAGCTTTATATAGATGATGTTTTGATTGGAGGTAGAGTGAGGGGGAGAGGGGGATAAGGGTGGTGGGGGCTAAGGGTAGAGTAAGCACGGCTGGATTAACCCATAGGCAAACCAGGCACATGCCTAGGGCCC
>NW_005843265.1:230265-238089 GCF_000455745.1 Alligator sinensis | reverse complement strand
GCAGGGGAGTGGAGCACTTCCCCAGAGCCAGAGAGCCCTCGCCAGTCTCCGGCTCCAGCCCCTGGTCCCTGGCCCCAGCCCCTGGCCCCCGGCCTCGGCCTCCAGCCACCGGCCCCCAGCTCCAACCCCTGGCCTCTGGCTCCAGCCTCTGGCCCCCGGCTCCCAGTCCCCTGCTCTGGCCCCTGGCCCCAGCCCCTGACCCAGCCTCCAGCCACCGGCCCCAGCCTCTAGCCCCTGGCTTCTGGCTTCCAGCTCCAGCCTCCGGCTCCTAGCATCTGGCCCCCGCCCCCGCTGGACCAAGGAGGCGCACTCACGGACTGAGGCGGCGCGCTCACAGGCCGCTGCTCCTTGGAACGTTGAGTGGTGGTCCACTGGTTGACACTACATCTGAAAGGGATCTGGGGGTGACAGTCGACCAGAAGATTAATATGAGCTAACATTGTGATGAAATTGCCAACAGGGCAAATAGAACTTTGGCGTTCATCAGTCGATGCATTGTGAATAGATCCTGAGAGGTGCTCCTCCCCCTCTGTTCAGCGTTGGTGAGGTGACAGCTGGAGTACCGTGTCCAATTCTAGGCACCGCACTTCCGGAAGGATGTGGCTAAGCTCAAAGGGGTACAGAGAAGGGCCTCCCATATGATTAGGGGCCTGGAAGATAGGCCCTACAAGGAGAGACTCTGGGAACGGGGTTTGTTTGGTCTCGTAAGAGAAGACTATGAGGTGACTTGATAGCTGCCTACAAGTATGTCAGGGGTGAACACCAAGATCTAGGGGAGTAACCTTCAGAAAGGCACCCCATGGGAGGACGTGGACCAATAGGCACAAACTAATTGAGGAAAAATTTTAGGCTAGACATGGGGAAAAACTTATTTTCTGTAAGGGTATCTAGAATCTGGAACACACTCCTGCCAGAGGTGGTACAGTTGCCATCCCTGGAGGTGTTCAAGAGGAGGCTGGACAAGTACCTCGTTGAGCTTGTCTGAGCCCAGTACCCTCCTGCCCATGGCAGGGGACCAGACAATGATTTTACAGGTCCCTTCCGGTCCTTCTATTCTATGATTCCAATATTCTATAAAGGCTGCAGTTTGCTACTGCCAGACTAGGAATAAACATCAGAAGGTAAGAGCAGGAGGCTCTTGGTTCCGGGCATGACTTAAAACTGCACCCTGCTGGGGATGGGTGGCCTGGTGGGGCTCCTGATGGTGTGGGAGCCCCCAGGAACTGCCGGCCCAGTTGCCACCCCAATGGAAGGCGAGGAGGGGCACCTTAACTCCAGCCCTTATCTTTGGGTGGGCTTTGGAGGCAGTTGTACAAGCAGTGCGGCCAGGCACGGTAAGTGGAGTGCCACCTGAGCCCAGCAGGGATGTGAGACCCCAGAGACTCTGGAGGGAATAGCATGGGGAGCGTAGTTGTGTGGCTCTCCGCAGAGTAGGACTGAATGGGAGTAGGCCTGAAGGGCTGTGTGTGAGGGGCGCTGTGTAGGGCTGAATGGGAGCAGGCCTGAAGGGCAGTCCCAAGGGCGCGTTGAGCAGGGCCAGACTGGGAGTAAGCCTGAAGGGCAGTGCAAGGGCCAGCCCCGTAAATAGTTGATCATGAAGAGAAGACCCCAGGGTGGAGCATGGTGGAGAGGCCCTAGAGGGGGCGTAGTAGGAACCTCATGCGTGGGGAAGAGGCCAAGGCATGGTTGATGCCTGAGGCCATAGTTTGGGCCAGAGGCCGAGTAGGGGGCTCAGCCAGAGAGTTAGGGGCTAGTCCTAATCCCAGTAAATCCTCCACTGCAAGGAGGCCGAGTGTGGGATGAAAGTAAGACTGGTAGTTTGAGCACAATGACCTGCTGCTCCAGAGAGGGAGTGAGAGTCCCTGTGAGACCCAGGAGCACCAGTCATGGTGCAGGTTAGGATTACATCATGTGCGTGCCATCTGTGAGGCATGGGCTGCAGTGTAGGGGAGGTCAGAGCCACAGATAGCACCCCCTGGCATCGGGGCTGGGAATGGACAGCTTCCCGCATTATACCATCAGTTTATGAGAACAGCAAAGTCATGGCAGGTGAGACTGGGCGGACTGCCCCATAGAGACAGGTAGGAGGACTGGCATGAGGCCCGGCCCCAAGAGATGCCCCCGTCACAAAGTACAAGCTCTAGAAACCCCAATCAGTATAATAGCTCACATTAAAATAGTATCTAAAGGGCCTCCAACCATATCATGAACTACCCCAAAACACCATGATGGGAGGAGAAGGCACTTCTTTGCCTCATGCTTACTCATTCCTCTTGGCTAAGACTTTCCAGAAATGTGCACATTTATGTCTCTAGTGGGTTATGGAATAGGGAAAGGTCCCACACAACTTACTGATTCGTTTGATGCACCTGGATGGGGGAGTATTTAGTTGACTGCACGATTTGACAATGATTGCACACTTAATTCATACAACACAATTTTATTTTAAATTTCTTTGCTCTGCATATTATACTGCTTAGCTTTAAGAAATACCACAAACATTAAGAACACAATAACTACATATATCAGAAACAATGCTCCAAATGCACTTCCTTCCCAAACAATGTTATAAGAATTAGTATTACAAAAACTACAATTACAACTAAAAGTTAAATTTGAGTTAATACTGTTATTTTTCATAATATACTTACAATTCCAGAATTTCAAGAAACCAAATCCTCAGATATACTTTCATTCTTTAGTTATGGTTTTAGGGTTGGTCTCAGCAGTGATAGGAACAAGTCCCCTTCCTTCAGTCCCTTTCGGGTGCTCCGCAGCTTCAGCATGAACAGGAGTCCTTGTTCACAGACAGGGTGGTTCAGGTGATCAGTCTGATCCGGCCTACACTTGCGATTCTTCCTTCAATGTTCTGCAAGTGAGGTTACCTCCAAATTGGGACTGTAGGGTGAGTTGCCGTCTTGGGTCCCTCCTACCCAAACCTGTCACTACTCCCAAATTTGGGCTCGGATCTTTCTTAACAGATTTCTGCTGGGTTCAGTTTCTTTTGCTGACCATTTAGTTTCTTTGGGGAATTTCCACACCACTGCAGTGACCCTTCTTTTACAACCTCCTTTCGAAGGCCCCTAGGGTTTGATTTCTTGGAATGTGGGATGTTTGCTTAAGGGTCATTTTATGTTAACCTTGTTAAAGGCCTCTAGAGATAAAATTCAAGAATTAAGACTTTGAGCAAGGCCAGGCTACACAAGCAATGGCTTAGATAAAAAAAATGAATCTTGTCTTTTTTCTAAACTGGCTAATGAGCATTTATTACAAGCCTTTAGATTACTACCTTCAATATGACAATTTAGAGAATGAATACTTGTCCAGCAGGAAGTGGACTGAAGCTAACATTCATAAGGGCCACCAGATAGCTGACTAATGCTAACATCAGTCACTACTATTCAAGAAAAAGTTTTATCCAGTAATGTTTGTATCCCCCATCTCCTCACAATCCCTTGAATTATCCAGTCTCCCTTACTGTTACACACAGTTGGCCAGGACCCCATGTTATGCTAATCTAAATAGGGCCACAGAAGTTAATGGAATGACACTGATACATGCCACAAGATGATCCAGCCCATTATCTCAACATGATCCTATCAAGATGGGCAGACTTTACTGGCCTCTTTTGACAGAGACAACAGCTGGACAACCTCATTCTGTAGATTGTCTGTTTTTTGTCTAGTTTATTTCAAAGCTACTCCAGCAAACCAAACAACCCCACTCTTGCCTAATGAAACATGTCATGGAATCACTGAGGCATGGGCAACATTTCAATGTGTCACTGTCACTCGACTGCCAGCTCGATGTAGCAATGGTAATACAGTCTTTCCAGGAAAACTGAGATAAGCCAGCTTCCTTTCTTCCAAGAAGACTGCTTTTTTTTTCTTTCATGTGAGGAAGTTAGACTGAGAAGAGAGAGGAGACTATCCAGTTATGGGAGTTTAAAGTGACATTTGTTCTCAAATGTCAAACACTTCTCTTTCTCAACATCAAGCAGGACTGACTGATACAGATTTGGCAATTGTCAGCAAAAATGACATAGGGACCGCTGCAAAGGTGCTGGGTGATGCTTGCATATAGCTGTTATGGTCCAATAAGAGAGCCTGTTACTTTACAAGTAAAATAAACTCAATAAAATCATAGTGAATTATAAAATTATATTCCATGTCTTTATTGTCATTTTTATCCCAGGACCTCTGAGCCCTTTCACTCCTACAGTGAGAAGTAGATAACAGATCATGAAACCCACACGTAAAATGCACCTAGCGCTGGAATGGATTACAACAGCACTCTCACAGCACAAGACAGTTTTGCAGTGAAACTTCAGAAGGGGGATCCTCAGGTGGAATTTGGTCAGAATCCCAGTGTTCCTCTTCACTAAGTGCTAAGGAGCACTGAATTACCAAAACCAGTCAGGGTCAGGCCTCTGCATCTCATTAGAAAGACAGCAACTCCAGTACTAGGTCACCAGCAGCAGACTGAAGGAGTGCTTTCCTGTGGATTTGGAAGGTGGAAAGACAGCTACTGACCCATAATCATGGCATCATAGAAAGTTAGGGTTGGAAGGGACCTCAGGAGATCATCTAGTCCAACCTCCTGCTCAAAGTAGGACCCTCCCTAACGAGATCATCCCAGCCAAAGTCTTGTCTAGCTGGGTTTTGAAAACCTCCAAGGATGGAGCTTCCATCACCTCTCTGGGTAGCCTGTTCCAGTATCTTATTACCCTCCTAGTGGGAAAATTGTTCCTAATATCTAACTTAAACTTCCTTTGATGCAACTTGAGACCACTGATCCTTGTTCTATCATCTACCACCACTGAGAACAGTCTAGCTCCATCCTCTTTTGAACCCCTTTTGGTAGTTGAAGCCTGCTATTAAGTCCCCTCTCAATCTCCTCTTTTTTAGACTAAATAAGCCCAGTTCCCTCAGTCTTTCCTCATAAGTCATGTCCCCCAGCCCCCTCACCATTTTTGTCCCCTCTGCTGGACTCTCTCCAATTTGTCTACATCCTTTCTGTAGTGGTGGGCCCAAAACTGAACAGAGTACTCCAGATACGTAGCCTTCCTTAGCTTGCCTAGGAAAATGTTGTGGGAGATTGTATTAAAAGCCTTGCTAAAATCAGGATATACCACATCCGCCAGCAGGGCCATCGGGCAGGGTGTGGGGGGGGTGTGGAGGGGGGTGAATTGGGGTGACCGCCCCAGGCCCTGTGCTTTGGGGGCCTCCGCAGCGCTGGGTGGAGTGGCTGCAGCAATGGCTGCAGCAACTCTATGCCACTGCCGCCGGCCTCACATCCAGCTACTTGCTACCCTCCCCCCGCACCCCAGTGTACGCCAATGCAGTGGCAGTTTCTTTGGGATTGGAGCGGGGGCAGGGCCTTGCATGGGCTGATTTTTCCCAGGCCCTGCACCCTGTTCAGATCGGCGCTGCCCGCCAGTCTCCCCACCTCCACAGAACCTGTCATTTCATCAGAGAAGGCAATCAGGTTGGTTAGGCATGACTTGTCCCTGGTAAATCCATGCTGACCGTTCCTAATCACCTATTTCTCCTCCAAGTGCTTAGAAAGGTTAGAAAGTAACTAACATGTTCCTTATACACCCATCCTAGGAACAAAATTGACTATGCAAGATCTGGTATAGTTACAATGGAAATAACATAATCTACTCTCTACAGGCAGCAGTACATCTATCTATCTTAGGTGCTAATATGGCCTCCATTATTGTAGCCCCCTAAACACAATCTTGAGCAGCTGGGGAGAATTTGAGGGGCTGAAGCAGTGAGAAAGAATGTAAATTAGCACTGGAGTAGCATAGACAAGAGCAGGTGGTAAGTTGTGGGGAGTGTGGTGTGGTGACAAACTTCAGCTCTGTCACCTCCAAGCCTCCCATATCCATTCCCCTCTTTAAAAATGTTCCCACTGACTCCGTTAGTGCCTACTCTGTTCCTTCCGCATCTCCCTAGTTCCTCAACCTAACACCTGTTTCAGGGCAGACACAAGAGAAAGAAAAAGGAGGAAACAATGTAGAGGTAGCAAAGGGGCCAGCTGATGAGCACAAGAGAAATTACTTTAAAAACTTTTAAATTAAATACCCGCAAGCTGCTATGATACATACAGGTTTCCCTATATGGGTTCTATATGTGTGAATTCGCTCTTACATGATGACCCTTTTTATACCAAAAATTTGTTATATGTGAGGTAAATTCACTCTTATGATATTGGTGTGGTGGAAGCCTGCAGTCAACGGCTTTGTGCAGTGCATTGTGGGAGTGATGTGCACCAGAATATAGTCTCCTGTGCGGACCTGTGCTCCTCACTCATTGTCTGCGACACATGTTTCTGTAGTTGCCACCCCTATTATGATAGTGCCCTGTGCTTGTGTGTACTGCTGTTGGCGAGTAGCAAAATTGTCCTGTAAAAGTGGTAGAAATGGGTCTGAGGGTTTGTACAGTTGAGGTCTTGGAACATATCCCTGTTTGTTACATTTGTAAAGTGGGTTCCCTTTATGTTTTCCAGGAACGCATGTACAGCATAAAGAGAAGGAAACCTGTAACTAGAAGGGACCTTTCAATCAGCTGATTTGACCTCCTATACAAAATAGGATTTCATCCTTATATTCCCATACAGAGCCTAATAACTTGGTTTCAACAAAGCATTTCTTAGAAAAACATCTCTTTAGTGTACAGAGGCAGCATGACAAGGAGGTATACCCAAACTGTGTCTTTAATAACCACAATTGTTGGTGTTATGGCTCAGGATCTCGTACTGTTTGTCTAACATTGTCTCATATATCTGATGTATCAGAGACCTAAAGTTGGAATTTAGCTTGAGAGCCATTCTTTGTTAGCCCTTGGATCTTCCACTGCAACCCATGCTCCAGAAATAATTTCTGCATTTGTCATTAATTGTTATTTTGACCTTTCTTTTCAGTTGGTTTTTGTGCTCCAATTAAGCAAAACCTATTGCAGTAGCAGGATTCTACATGACTCATGGTCACTTCTCCCAGTTATTTGAATTCTCCAGAGGCTTACTTTTCTCCGTGCGGAGTCAGCTGCTGCTTCTGCTGAAGTGCATATGGCACAGCTGAGACTCTCAAAATCAACATGTTCAATGTGGCAGTTTTAATCATGTTGCTGTATTTCAGCTACTCAACAAGGTTCTTAGGCAGTTTTTCTCCAAGTTCTGGCTCAGAACTGTGACATTTAGTTAGCAATGAGCATTCAAAAAGCACAAATGTAGCACTAATCAGAAAAATCAGGGGAGCATTGTTAACAGATGCAAGCAAGGTGCAGTGCTGCAAAGAAAAATAGTCAGCATTTTCACCTTGCTATTTACAGAGGTCCATTTGAATAAATCAGCTAGAATAAATCAAATCTGACGACTCAGAGGATGTGCCAGTCCTGATCAGCCCAGGGGCCAATCTACTCCAGTATGCTTCTTCCAGGAGCAGCCATGCAATGCCTGTGTAAGCATGAAGCAAACTCCATACCACTGCTACCACCATCATCATGATGTACCAAGCCAAAAGGTCCCATCTGAGTGAACAGTGTTCCCTCTAGAGAAAAAAAATGATCCTACTATTTGAGGGCTATATTGTAGCTACACTTCTCAGAGTGCAAAAGGAGCTTTTTGCCCCTGTACATCAGTGAAGGAAGCAGTTGGAATATGGCTGCCCCCCCAGCACAAAGGCAGGGAAGCTCATGCATACGGACCTACCAAATTCATGGGCCCCAGCAACCGATTACATGACCCTTTGCTCCCTTCTCCCTCTCCACCCCACCCTTCTAGGAGGCAGCTTCTTGCCAGCTCTTGAACTTAGCTGTT
>NW_005843265.1:219353-230111 GCF_000455745.1 Alligator sinensis | reverse complement strand
CCCTACACTTTTTCACAGGGAACCGGCTATTTCATGGGAGACTACCAATTACATGATTTCTATGAAATCATATATGTACTTGGTAGGTCCCTACTCATGCAACAAGAGGGGCAGTGGTTGAAGGAAAATACAAATGGAAGGGACTTTGGAGATTATCAAATCCAGCCACCTGTGATTACAGGTAACCATGGAACAGAATTCTCTTCAAAAAAGGTTGATTCAGAACATCCACTCTAGCCCCTTCCACACTCCACAAGCCTGAAACACCCAACCAGAGCACAGGCTGTTGCCTTTTTGTAGGATGTTGCCTCTAATGAATGTGCCCTGGCAGTATTATGGCTGTCTCAGCAAATGCAGGGGCATAGATATGCTGCACCTCTCTCTCCATTCCCTCAAAGTGGCCACACAGCTATGGTATAACTTTAAGACTGCACAGCCCTTGGATCAGTACCAATATTGTAGCCAGGGAGTTGCCCAACCTTTTTCAAGTGCATTTGGAGTGAATTCTACAGGATGATTGCATGCTATGAAAATAAGTATATTCTTTAGTGATTACCTGCCACCACCCTGTTTTCTAATATCCAAAAGGATATTGGATAGACAAAAGGAATGGTCTGGTCTGGTTTGTTTTTATCTTGCCTTTTGCCTTTTAATAGAATACCTAATCTCCCTCTCACTCTTCTCTTTTCCAGCCTAAACAATTGCTCTGTTTTAACAAAAGGACAGAAAACATAATCCAAAGAGCTTTCCTTAACACATAGTCAAGGAAACATCCCACAGGTCATTTTCTACTTGCTAGTTACAACCTTCTAAACTAACAAAATAATCAAATGTATTAAGACAGGGCAAAGACTACAATTATAATCCCAGGTCTCAGATAGACTTTTGATGGATGTAATAACACCTGGGTCTTAAAGGGACTTGAACGATAATTGTACTCCTTGAAAAGGGCTCAACATTTAATCCAGCAAAGGAAATCTCTAAGAACTCCCAAACCATGCATTGTTTTTCAGTGTGAAGAGGACGGGAATTAAATTGATTACAGTGGCTTTTTAGTTGTAATTTAAATCTCATCTATGGTAGCTTTGCCAAATTGGGACATGATGCCATCTGTTGTTGAAGCAGCAGTAATACACCAAGCTCTTCCAACCTATGTTTATCATATAGGCTGACAAAGCAGGACTGGAGTGCAGGGTTTTTACCTTACAAATTAATTTTCTTTCTGGGAAGCTCCTTATTCTGGAATGGCGCATTCCCCTTCCCTTCTGAGGTTTTTCACCTGCAATCACTATCCTACTTATAGTGGTCTGGAATTTGCACAGCATTTAGCAATGCAACAGTTAGGATGCTTAATAACAACATGATAAGGTCTGTGGTTAGGGAGGGTTGGGGATTGGGTGGGTCCCATACCGAAAATGGATTTGCAAAATGAGACCAAAATCTTTCTCCATGTGAGATGTTCCTAAAATACAATGGGCTGTGCTCAGCAGCATCCGTTCTAGCAGAAGGGAAAACTACATTGGAAACTACTTTGCCATGGACAGTAGCTCACGGGACTCATAAACCTCAAGGCCATGTCTTCAAATAAAAGTGCAAGTAAAGGCCCGGGAGGAGATTCCAATTGCTCCCTAGCAAACCTTGATCACAGATGCAATTTTCCTTGGCTCATGATGAGGCCAGGTCCCTGCTGGAGGAGGCCCTCATGCCCAGGGCAGCGAGGCCACAGACAAACCGGCACTTGTGGTCCAAGAAGCCAGCCGCTCCTCTCTCATTGACCTCATTCCCCCCCTTCCTTGGATCCCTGAAGAGCTGCCTGATCTGTGGCAGGGCAGGTCCTTTGCAGACAGCAATTGCCCCTGCCCGTGGGCCTGCTGGGCGAGAGGGCTAGGAGAGGGAGATGACAGCTTAGTTACCTGATCCCTAAAAGGCTCATGATTCACGTTAGCAGCAGACAGGTGCACAGTCCCCAGAGCCCTGCTGTGCTTGTGGGCAACGAGTAGTGCGGGGGAGAGACACGCAGGGGCTGCTGTAGGGCTTGGCCACCGCAGCGTGAGGGACGCCTGTTCCCTCGTGCACAGCCTCTCCCTGTCATGGGGGTGCATTAGGGCACGGGAAGAGCAGTCAAACTTTGCCTCCTGACTAAGTTTGTCCCAAAGCCCGCCCGGTAAGCCACAGTAGGTGCAGGAAGCGGAAGGGTGCGCGCCGCGCGGGGCGCCGGGAGCTGTAGTCCCTCCCCTCCGGGCTGGTCCGTAGGCGCCCGGCTCCTAGCCCGCCCGGACATGGCGGCTCCTTTGGTGCTGGGGGTGCTGGTGGCGGTGACGGTGCGGGCCGTGCTCTACCGCTCCAGCCTGGCCGCCTTCATCTCCGATCGGGTCGAGGTATCGTCCCCGTTAAGCGCCTGGAAGAGAGGTGAGGCCGGGCCGGGGGCCGGCGGGGCCTGCACGGGCCCCCGCCTTGCCCGGCCACGTGCGCGGCCCGGAGCCCTGGAGGATGTTGGCGGCGCTGGTGCGGCCCCTGCGGAGCGCGATGACAGCCTGGCCGGCGCCACAAGGCGTCTCGTGAAACGGAGACGTGCTCCCCTTTCTAGACCGGCCTCCCTCTTCCTTCAGCCTCCTGCTTCCGTGCTGCGCTGCTTGCAATTCAAACCCGGGGCTAGATGAGCCCGTGGTGCCACAGACTTCCTCGGCGCGCGGTGCTGACCCCCCACAACACAGCGCACGAGGCCGGGCCCAAGGGGAGGGGGCCTGTGTGACCAGTAAGGGCAGGGGAGGCTAAGCCTTGCTCTGTGGGCGTCAAGTCCACCTTAACCCTGTGTGTCGAATAGGCCTGGCTCCTTGTCTGCATCTTCCCTGCATGCTCTCTGCTCTCCCATTGTCTGTCCCCACTTCATCCCAGCCCCAGGTCCTTTTCCTATGTTTCTTACCCAATCTTACTCTCAGCCCTCTTCCTGTATAGATCTTTGTCTGCTTTCTTCTGCCATGTATCTTCCCAGTCTCTCAAACTATTTCCCATGCCCAGCTTCCCCACTGTTGGGTTATCTGCATGCCTCTTTAATATTTTTCTCTCTTCATTTGCCTGGATCCAGCAGGATTGTCACTAAGTGCACAAGATAAGCTGTCTTTTGTCAGTACCTAGACCCACTCCATGGCAGCCCAGAGATACAGTTGCAGCGAAAGTCCTGCCCAGCTGTATGCTGGAGCAAGCTCACTGCACCCGTTACCTGTAAATAACTTTTTTGGAGCTCTAACAAGTCCCTATAGAGCACAAGTGAACTGCAGCTTTTTAGAACATGGACAAATTTGGGCAACAGGGGAGGATTCTTGTGGGTAATACCATATCTTTTATTGGATCAACTACATGGTTGGGAGAGATTTAGAGTAGATTTCAGGTATAAGCTTTCTCAGATCCAAACTCAGGCCTTACTCCTAAAGGCTTGTTTAAATCTCTCCCAGTTATGCAGTTGATTCAATAAAAGATGTTCCTTACAAAAATTCTTGCCCTTTGCATATTTCCAGGACCATCTTGGCAACAGCATCACACTGGTGTTAACGCAGATTTTCACAGAGATGACAGAGGCATTTCTTTAACACAAAGCCCTGCCAATGTTTGAGTTCTGGCTCCAAAGCATGGGAGTCTTGCAGCTTGCCAAAGGAAAGATGACCTGCAATCTTCAACATGTGCAAAACATCTTCATCCCACTAGCCATCTTCTCAGATGGCTGAATCATCTTAGCTGGAATTTAAAATATATATATTTTAGCTGGAGCTCGACATGTAAATGGAAAAATTTTGGTGTAAAAATGGTTAAAGTTCAGCAAGGTTATAGATAACTAAAAGCGGGTTATAATGGGAGATATGCAATTTTTATAATATGGGAAGTTTTTCAGCTTTGCCTTAAAATTTAGATACATAATACAATCATAATTATTTACAGGGGTGCACCGATAGAGATTTTGGGGGCCGATACCAATAGCCAATTTTTTTTTTTAAGGAGGCATATCGGCTGATACTGATCCGATTTCCGATACGCAGCCCTTCAGCTTGAAGAGCTGCGTCCAGCTGTTAAGTCTGTTGTGGTGGAGTGGGGGGCAGCTCAACCCCCACCACAGTGAGGGAGGGAGTGGGACTGGGGCAGGTGGTGCGGGGGCACTGGACGGAGCAATGGCTCTTGGGGTGGGGGGGCGCTTCCACTACTGTGTGCACCCCAGGAGGGTGGGGGAGGAGCATGTGCCCACAGAGCTGCATGGGGCAGGGTGGGCTGGGTCCAGGGCAGGGCTGGGCTATTCCCAGCAGGTGGGAGGGTGGGGGAAGGTTTGGCCCTAGGCTGCACTCAGGGCAGGTGGTGGTGCTGGGAGTGGGGTATGGGGGGGCTTCAGCCACCACACAATTTGCTGCAGCCCTCCCATAGCCCCCTTTCCCAGTGCCGCCACCACCACCCACTCCAAGCACAGCCCTGGCCCAACTCCTTTCCCCGCCTCCAACACACCGGGAAAAGCCTGGTGCTGCCCTGGCCCCAGCCCACAGCTGCAGTCCACTCCACCCAGATCTGTGGGCACATGACCCCCCTTGCCCTCCCAGGGTGCACGCAGCAGTGGAAACTGCCCCCTCTCCCCCACAACCCTTGGACTTTGCTGCAAGCCATGGCTCTGTCCTGCACCCTATCTCACCCTGCCCCGTCTGGGCAGCGCCTACCCCAGCCCTACTCCCTCACTGTGCGGGCCTTGAGCTGTGCCCCCCATGCCCCTTCCCTCCCCCTTCCACCACAACAGACTTACTAATTGCACACAGCTCTCCAAGCTGCCGGCCTATACTCCTTGTCACCTACTTGCTGCACTGTGGCTGCCCGCGTGCATGGCCATTTATCGGCCAAATTATTGGCTGCATCAGGGTAATTTCCAATGCAGTAAATTTTCTTTATGTTGGTGCCGATCCTATATCAGACCGATGTATCGGTGCACCTGTAATTATGTACCTCTTGTTCTGGTCTGTGAAAGAGCTGCATAGGGATGCACCTGGTCTGTCTAGTACAGGGCTGTCAAACTTATGGTCTGCAGGCTGCATTATGTAGCCTGGTTCCTAGAGGGGCCAGGAATTCATGGCATGCCATAGAAATCCTAACATGCATGTCAGTGGTGGGGGATGAGAAACAGCTTTAACCCCCATATCATCACTCACCTTCCTGCAGTCCAGATCCAGTCAGGGGACAGGGTGATGTTGTCACCTGTGGCCTAGGCAAACACAGTAGTCCAGAATGCCCAGTTTCCTTTCAAAGTGCATATCTTGTTAATGGCTTGATCCTTTGCTTAATGTCATGTTCAGTGCAGACCATGTATTAATGTCTTTTATTTCAGAAGAAATATAATGTAAGAAAATCAAAGGTACTGGTATGCCTTTAGTCAGACATGTGAAGTCTACTTTATATAGTTAATTGCAAAACATGCCAGCTGCAAGGTTTTTAATTGCCTGAAATGAGTTGTAAAATTGTAACATATGGTGTCAATTTGACAAATTTGCATAGTAGGAAGAAACCACAGAAGACCTAATTTTAGTTCCTCCTCCAGTTTTATATGGGGGCGAGGGGTGTGAGTGACTTCTTCAAATAGTGAACATGAAATTGTTAGGATCACAGGTATTTTAATGTGGGTGTCCTGTGTGTTTCAGTGGTCGAAGGATTATCTTTGCTGGATTTGGGAGTCTCTCCATATTCTGGAGATATTTTTCATGAAGTAAGTGTTCATGTTTCATATTACTAGGCTTCTAATTTGTATAATTATAGAGGGGGAAAATGCTGTCTTGAAAGCTTCTAGTATCTGGCTGAGGGTGTGTGAATTTCATAAATAAATAACTTAATCTAAAAACTTAAATGACAAGTCAAGTGTAGAGGTGCACTGATATATCGGTCCATATCATATCGGCACCGATAAAAGGAAAATCGATGTTATTGGCAATCAGCTTTTTTTGGCTGCTATAAAAATTGTTGGTCTTGTAATTAATGATTGATTGCTACTGCATGCAATAAAATCAGGACCAAAGATATTCAGAAAAAACAAATGCTCTTTTCACATGCAGATGGTCTTAGTAGTAAGGAAGGGAACAGAAAGTGTAGGTATTTTTACTGGCAGTATGAAAAGAATGTTCACAGACAAATTAATGTTTGCATTTTCTAAGTTTACTGACTCGCTGTAACATGAGAAGCACATTAGGTTCCAATTACCTTCACAGGAGTCACTGTGATGTCCATATTGGATTAATAATGATCAAATACAAGCAACCCCCACTTAGTGCTCTTCGTTGGTTCCCTAAAAACTGAGCATTAAGCAGAATAGCATCAAGCGAAACCCATTTTCCTATAAGAATTAATGTAAATAAATATAATTCATTACCAGGGTGCCTGGCAGCAACAACATGAACACCTGGTAGCTCAGGGCCAGCTCAGCCGGTGCCGCGCTGTTCCCATCTGCCTAGGCATGGGCTGCAGAGGTGGTGCTGTTGATGCCCTCCATGCTGGGCGGTGGGAGATGGGGGTGGTCATGGCCAGAGTCATGGTCACTCCAGGCAGTGGGAGCGAGGCTCAGTGTCTGGGGCTCCCCCAGCACAAATCATAGCCCCACCAGGCATGGGTGAGCTAAATTGTACAACAATTCCTGTGCGTCAACAATATGCTGTAGTGCTAGTGTATGCTCCCTGCTTGATGCCCATGAGCATTATAACAAAACTGGTTGAGCGCTAAGTGGAATCAGGTATGAATGTAAAAGGAGCATTGTAGCAAAATAGCGCTAAGTGAAACAGCATTAAGTGGGGGTTCCCTGTATATGCCAGTTATCATCCATGGCAGCAGCCCTAACAGTGGGATTGAAGCTACTGAGTGGTCAGTCCTAAACATGATTACCTTTGCAGATATATTAGTGCAAGCTCTAATAGGCCAGTGCTCTTCCTGTTCCGCCACATAAGGGCATCATCCTCTAAGCACTTGTATGTGAGGAAAAAGTTTGCAGACATGGAGGGTCTTATTAAGCTCATACATAAACATTTACATGCAAGATCAGAGCTGTGGTCTGCTGAAGGTGAAGAATTAAAAAAAATTGTGGTGCAGTAATGTAATGACACAATAAATGCATGAGTTCATTCTTGGGGCAGACTCTTTTCCTTTTTAATGGTCTGGTCTTGCAAACGCTGCTGGGTCAAGTTCTAACCACTACAGGTGTTACTAGTGAAATCAGTGGGACATCTCACAGCAGGAGGAATTTAAGGATTAGGGCCTTGGTTGGTAGGGGTTTGTTTTTGTCTTAAATTCTGTTTCTCTTTTAATCTTAAACTGTAATTATGCCTCATTGATTGGACTTGCACATTTATTCAATCAGAGTCATTTTGAAAATCCTACATACTTTAGTAAAAGCCTTCTTGTTGTTTAACAAAGGCCTTTCCCCTATCTATTGTAATATTTTCTAATTCTTACTTATGGAATCATAGAAAATTAGGGTTGGAGGGGACCTTAGGAAGTTGTCTAGTCCAACCCCCTGCTCAGAGCAGGACCATCTCTAACTAAATGATTCCAGCCAGGGCTTTGTTGAGCCAGGCCTTAAAAACCTCCAAAGGTAGACATTCCACCACCTCTCTAGGTAACCTGTTCCAATGCTTCTCCACCCTCCTAGTGGGACAGTTTTTCCTGATATCCAACCTGAACTTTAATTGCCACAACTTGAGATAATTGCTCCTTGTTCTGTTGTCTGCCACCACTGAGAACAGTCTAGCTCCATCCTCTTTGTAAGACACCTTTCAGGTAGTTGAAGGCTTCTATCTCCTCCTCCCCACCCCCCCAATCTTTTGTTCTTCAGGTGAAATAAACCCAGTTCCCTTGGTCTCTCCTCAGAAGTCATGTTCCCCAGCCCCCGAACCATTTTCATTAACCTCTGCTGGACTCTCGGCAACTTGTCTGCAGCCTTTCTGTAGTGGGGGACCCAAAACTGGACACAGTACTTGGCCTTACCAGTGCAGAATAGAGGGGAATAATGACTTCCCTTGATCTGATGGCAGTGCTTGTGTGGCAAGGCATCTTTGGTGCCTGCCACCTTAAGGGCCAGAACAGGCAGCAGAGCAGCCTGCAGGTGGCTCCATTCCCAATCAGGAGTCGCATGCCCAGCAGGAGGCCGCCTGATTGGGAAGTGGGACCAGCTGCCTGATATAAGAACAGGCCTTGGGTAGTAGGGGCCAACAGCTGTAGGAAGAACAGAACCTGGCTGGAGCTGCTGCTCATATAACATCTTGGAGGTACAGGGCAGAAACTGTGGTGATGGTAGGAGGTTCATGGTCCTGGGGCATGATGTAAAACTACACTCTGCTAGGGTAGGATGGTGTGGTGGGACTGTCTGTGGCAGGGTGGTCCCCAGGAAATACCATACCAGTTGCCTCCCTAGTGAAAGGCAAGTATGGTGTGCCTTGTAGCCTCAGCCCCCACAACCTGGTGGGTAAGCTGGCAGTAGAGACAGGAAAGGGCCAGGCATGCCTATGGACACCTAAGCCCTGTGGGGTGTAAAACCCCAAGGCCCCAGTGAGGGGGTGGAAGTGTGGCCCCAGTGAAGGGACATAAAGTGGGTAACAGGCCGCATGGAGTAGGGTTTGCAGGGGCGGCCTGAAGGACTGTGCATGAAGGCGCAGAGTAGGGTCTATGTGACTTGAAGAACAGCACGGAGGCCGGCCCAAACAGTTCAGTGATGAAGGCCCTAGTGAAAGGGCATGATTGGAGGTCATAGCAAGAGGGCAGGATGCCCAGGCATGTATGAGGAGGCCTGAGGCATAGTTTTTACTTTGGATGCCATCTGCGAGGAATGGGACACGGTATAGGGGAGGTCGGAGCCGTCTATAATGCCCTTGGCATCTGGGCATAAAATGGCCAGCCTCCTGCATTATTACATCTTTCTTGATGCATCAAATTATGGCAGGTGAGACAGGGAAGACTGCCCTAGACAGGTGGACAGGTTGGCTTTGTTCCTGGCCTTGTGACTTCCCCCTGTCATAGTTCCTGTTAATGCAGCCCAGTATGCTGTTATCTTTCTTGGCAACAAGGGCACACTATTGACTCATATCCAGCTTATTGTCCATTGTAACCCCCAGGTCCTTTTCCGCAGAGGTGCTCCCCAGCCAGTCAGCCCCCAGTCTGTAGCGGTGCATGGGATTGTTCCATTCTAAGTGCAGGACTTTGCACTTCTCCTTGTTGAACCTCATGAGATTTCTTTTGGCCCAATCCTCCAATTTGTCTAAGACTGGTCACTCTGAATCCTAGCCCTACCTTCCAGCTTGGTGTCATTCGCAAACTTGCTGACGGTACACTCCATTCCATCTTCCAGATAGTTAATGAAAGTATTGAACAAAACTAGCCCCAGGACCAACCCCTGGGGCACCCCACTTGATACCGGCTGCCAACTAGACATTGAGCCATTGATCACTACTGGTTCTGCCCAACGATCCAGGCAGCTTTCTATCCGTCTTGCAGTCCATTCATCCAACCCATACATCCTTAGCTTGTTTGCAAGAATGATGTGGGAATCCTTATAAAAATCCTTGCTAAAATCAAAGTATATCATGTCCACTGCTCTCCCTGCATCCACAGAGCCAGTCATTTCATCATAGAAAGCAATCATGTTGGTCAGGCATAACTTGCCCTTGGTGAATCCATGCTGACTGTTCCTGATCACTTTCTCCTTCAAATGCTTAGAAATGGATTCTTTGAGGGCCTGCTTCATGATTTTGCTGGGGACTGAAGTGAGGCTGACTGGTCTGTAGTTCTCTGCCTCCTCCTTCTTCTCTGTCTTGAGGATTGTCACTATATTTGACCTTTTCCAATAGTCTGGGACCCCCCCCGATCACCACTTAGACAATCCAGTTGTTTTAACATGACCAAAAGAGGAAAAAATAAAAATGTAATGCACACCCATGCACTTAAATAGACGGAGATTAAATTTAGATTTATGTATACATAAAAACACTGCATTAATCCTTGGTGCTATAGCATAACTGTAGATGTACCCCTCCTCTCACCTTAACAAGAATCAGAAAGAGAGAACAGCAAAGTGATACTGTTACCAGCACAATTATTTATGTTTGCAAATGCTTTTCTCTTATCTGTTTTTATGCAAAAGACCCACATGAACAGATTAAACTGCATCTATAGGAAGAACTGTTAAACATACAAAGTAAAGAGCTGAACAATGAGGGAAAATGTTTTATTTCCATTTTTAGTGTAACTCTAGTATTATTGAAGTAACGAAAGTAAGAAAGAGGATTTAAAACAAAGGACTGTTTTGTTTTGTTTTGTTTTGTTTTGTTTTGTTTTAAGTTGGCCTGTATG
Organism: Alligator sinensis; assembly: GCF_000455745.1. Lineage (NCBI taxonomy): Eukaryota > Metazoa > Chordata > Crocodylia > Alligatoridae > Alligator > Alligator sinensis. The sequence continues at coordinate 219,767 of NW_005843265.1, read as the reverse complement.
CTTCTCTGCAAGCCCTACGAGATGCTTGGGAGAAGCCATTCACCTTTCAGCCAGTAGAACCTGATCTCTCACTCAGCTTGCAAACTCAGTTTCTATTGATTTTTTTGCATGTTGAATGACTCCCAGATAAGTCCCTCAGTCTGTATTGCGCTGCAGTAACTGTCTTATGCAAGAACAGCAAGGAAATTAGCTTTTGGCGACTCCCACACAATAGCATTGCATTTTTTTTCCTTTCAAACTGGCAGTTGTTTGTATAATCTGAGGACAGCTTGGCAAGTTTTGACGTTGTTTTTCTCTTTCTCTCTCTCTCAGACCCCATTAATAATATACCTCTTTCATTTCCTGATTGAATATGCTGAATTGGTGTTCATGGTAAGTGCTGCTTCAACCTTTTTTTTAAAAAAGTCCCAGGAA
>NW_005843265.1:201863-219343 GCF_000455745.1 Alligator sinensis | reverse complement strand
AATGCCCCTTTTCTAGGACAACATCCTGTGAGCAGTTGATTTTGCTCAGTTTCAACAACTATCATTGGCTTCCAGGAGACTTAAGGGTCATCATCATCTTATAACTCAAGCCTTAAATTAGCTCAAAGGTTATTCAGGAAGACAGATGTGTCTGTGCATATGTCTTCCTGTGCCCCTAAGTCAGGGGTGGACAATTATTTCAGCTGGAGGGCCGCCTAATGAGTTTTGGTGAACTGTCAAGGGCCACAAGGGTAGCCCTGCCCATTGACAAGTGCCCCATCCCCTGGTTGCCATCTTGTGACCGAACGTCCTGCCTCCTAACCCCCTGACTTGCCACCAGAGGTCCCTTCCCTTGCCCCCAGAAGTACTCCTCTTGGGAGGGGATGTTTGCCATCCTGGAACAAGAAAAAAAACAAATCATGTACTAAAAGTTAAACATCTACTATAACATATTTTAATTTTATTACAAAAAATATCTCTGTCATGATTTGTGTTTGTGTTGTGTATATAGAGGTGATTGCATAATAGCTCAAAATAAAATCTTACTCTTGTATATTGTGTGCGGGGCAGTGTGTGTGCATGGTGTGGGTGGAGGGGATTGTGAGGGGGGGTGGCTGTGTAGGGGGTATAAGGTATGTTGCAGGGGAGTGTGTAGTGTGGTGGGGGTGTGGGGTTTGTGGGGTGTGAAGGAGGGTGGGAGCTGTGGAGACTCCCCCTCACACACTCCCCCCACCCCCACCCCATGGCACACAGCCCCTGCCACCAGCAGTACAAGCAGGTAGCAGGCCCTTGCGGTGCTCGTGGCTCTTGCAGGTGCTGTTGTCCAGCAGTGCACAGCTTCAGCCAGAGCTGCACGTGGTGGCAAGGGGCACAGCCAGGCTGGCTTAGCTTTATCATGCAGAGCTCCCATGGCACACGTGCAGCTCCCGGCACTTGCCTGCCCGCTGCCTCCTGGCTTAGTGCAGGGACCTGCATGGGCTCCGTGCTCCTGCCAGCCCCAGCCCATGCTCCCCACGCCTGCCCAGCTTCAGCTCCCCCACTTCCCCCTGCTGCTTCCCTACTTGCTGCCCAGAGCAAGCACTGCAGCAGGGCAATGGGGAAGAGCCCCTGGACACGAGGGAAGCCGAGCAGGCCCTCCAGCGGCTGCGGCAGCGGCAGCAACAGCAGCCCCACCTGAAAGCTGCATGCTGGCTGGGCCGGGCCCTTCTGGGCACAAGGGTGGGAGCAAGGCGTCCGGGCTGGGTGGGGTACAGTTAATGGGTGGGCACCTGCTGGCCAGATGAAATTGCCTGGTGTCTGAATCCAGCCCTTGAGCCGTATTCTGCCTGCCTCTGCCCTAAGTCTTCTAGACCCTCTTGGTTGGCCAAGTGTCACCTAGTAAGTAGATAAGGGACTTGCTGCAAATCTTTAAGGTTGCTTAAAGACATGAAAAATAAACGAAATAGTGCTTTATTTTAAACTTGGCATGCTCCCGTGCTGAGCTCAGCGCATGCCCTGAAGAGGCATCCTATTAGTTTGACCCAGCTCACCCATTGTTTGTATAGATCAGGTACTTCAGTGGGGCTTTTTGGCACTTTTATATTATAGCTGATTGAATCAACTTTAGATAAAAGCACCAAAAAGCTCTGCTGAAGTGCCCAATCTATACAGATGCCAGCGGCCCAGATTGAACTAACACACTTCCTCTTCCAGTAAAGTTAGGAGGTTGGTTGGTTGTTTTTTCCACATCTGTCAGCAGCCTAAGTGACCTGAGAGGATAGGGAATGTATTGTGTTTTAAAGAAAGAAAAGGGACATGAGCTTTGGTTCTGTTTCTTACGGAAATTGTTGGTGAAAAATTTAGAAATGGTACTTTTGAGATTGCCCTTCTTGTGAAAGAAGAATATACATACATTAGGGAGTTCAGTGGAAGGAGGATTAAAACTTGTATGAACATGTTAGAATTAAAAATATCCACATCTACAGTCAGTTATTTTGTCTGTGCTGCTTAACACAAAGGTGCAAAAATCAGCCATGTAATTGCATCTGCTGTTTGACTCAAAGCGGTCTCTGTCCTCAGCGCCGCTTTCTTGCACACCTCACTTGTGCTAAAATCACTTGTATCCCACTTATGGTAACTGTTTTGAATAATTTGCTGTGATCCCTAGACAGAATTCTGCTGGTTTTCATTGTATTAAGTGTTTTTAGTCGTACAGGCATTGTCCAACAAACTACCTCTCTGCTCAGCTAAATCTGTAGTTCTTTTACACTTTCAGTGGTGGGCAGTATGAGGAAAAACCTAACATAGAATACATTCTCTCCTCTTCCAGTCCCAACTTTTGGGGTTCTTAAAATTAATATCTCTGATACACCCACAAGGGTATAAATAACCAGGGTTATATATATATATATATATATAATGAATGGAACATGGTTTAGGACTCACTTGGTCTTTAAAGATTTCCAACTGTGACCTACTACCAGTTACTGCTACGGTTACTGACAATGCAAAGCACTGAATCAAAGTCCTAGTTTTCAGTGGTGGTTGCCTTTGCCACTTTTTCATTATTTTATCCACCTGCCTGTCCTACCTTCTTTTCTTTAGATAACTGATGTACTCACTGCTGTTGCCCTCTACTTGGCCATCCAGGACTTCAACAAAGTTGTGGTAAGCAGATTTTGCCGCTTAGTTTTGCTCAACAATCACCCCATGTATTTTATTACATGAAAATATGTGCAAAAGGGATCAGGTCAAGGTCTGTTCAGACAAAGAACTTTCAATACCTGCTGCTTAGAAAGGGATATGAAGTGTGATAAATAATGAAAATCAGGCAACAGGGACACAGACCATGGGTGAAGCCATGTGGGCCCTGTTATCATCTGAAGGGGTGGATTTTAAGCATACTTGAGGTATTGTGGCATTGCTGAAATTACTGTAATGAATGTGAGCAGTGTAGTTAAATATAGCTGCTTTTGTCTGAAATGACTTTGAAGTGTTTAAGAAGCTAATGCACAAACTGCACTTGGGTCAATTAAACTGTCAGTGAAATGCAACCAACTCTAGGGTGAAATGTTGCAACCACTTTACAGTGCACTGCAGTGGGATGCAGCAATTCAAGACAAGAATTGAGAACTCTTGCTTTCAGCTGCAGTGGGAATTTTAGGTGCACAGAATTTAATTACCAAAGTGTGAATTTGGTTGGGCTTTCGGTCTGAGCCCTTTTCCTATAACAACTAAACCAATTTGTTAACCAGTTACTGGCCTGATTGACTGCAAACAAGGTTTGTGTCCATTCATGGCAAGGTTAATTCACAGACTGAAAAGGACATAATGGTACTTTTTAAGGTTAATAAACCCTGCAAGAATGTTGTGGGTGTAGTTTGATGCCAGATAACCCAGTGATATGCGGGCAAAGAGCAAATATTCTGTTGAGCCCGTTGATAAATCCAACACCAGGGTCACTTAATCCTCACCATGGATCAAGACTAGCAGGTGTTCCCGAAAAAGCCATGGTTCCTTTTGTAAATAATTTTATCAAGATAAGCTCTGCTGTCTGTGACAGTAGCAGTGTGCTTCCCACAGTCATGCAGAGGCATTGATTTAAAGGAAGGATGCTTCCATTTTCTTAAACATCTGTGTCCTTTGGCAGGCTCCCATCCAAGTACGTATTTGGCCTTACCCTCCTTAGATGGTTTTGAAAATAATGTGTTTCTCAGAAGGTACAAGAAAACTGTTTTTAGTAACTTTAATTATTCACACAGATGGAAACTGCCCTAGAAGGGCCTGGTTCTGGGCTCCTGCCCCTGTACCTTTTCTGCATCTTGCATTTAATATTCAGAGAATAAAACAGATAAATAGCAATGGGGCAGGTTCTGCTCTGTTGAAGGCAGAGGGTGGGGTACAGTCCTGGCCCCCCCACCTTTAAGTGCAGGGTCTATCTCATTGAGCCTCATGCTCAGTGTGGTAGACCTCCTGGCCCCTTATGTCTTCTCCATTTGGCTTTCTAGTGGGCCAGCTTCAAGTGGAGGGCTGGAGAGTTCTTTGGCCAGCGCTTAGACTGTAGCGTTGCAGTTAAAGCAAGTTGCTGGCAAGTGGGAAATGCAGGTTCAAATCCCTTCTGGGGCAAGGGGCTCTTGAGCCCATGTCTCCAATTCTCTGAGTAAGTGCCCTAATCACTAGGCTTTGGGCACTTGTATATGTGCACAGGCAGTCCTACCCACCTCCACAGGTGAAAATAGTATGTAAAAGCCATGTAAGTACATTTGTATTTGCATGACTACATGCAGAAATAGCCTAGTCAGGCATTCAACCATGTTCTGTGGCTTCATGTAGAATAGCTTAGGTTGCTGAAAATCAGTAGCAAAGGAGTTAAAATTAGGCTTATTAAATGAGACATTTTTTCATTAAGTGTAAGGGAGAAAGTATTCCTGTATAGACATGGTGGGGTAGACAATGGCCCATGTGGCTACCTACCATTCATTGCTCAATTATTACATCTGAAAGCAAGCACTCTCATGGTTTTCCCCATGCTCCCATCCCACTTCGGAAGAACACCTATAAAAATCTGCAAGATACCTCATTATCCTTCTGCTGACCCATCTTCAGAGCTCTATTTTGTTGTAGAGCCTAAACAAACTTGATAATTAGGCTGGTGATGTGCTCAAGCATTGCTTACCATACTGATTTTCCTATTACCGTGTACTTGCCAATCTCCAGCTCTTTTCTTGTGCTTAGATTGCGAACTCTTTAGGATAAGGACCATCTTTTTTGCTCTGAGTTTATACAGCACCCAGCACAGTGGAGTCCTGGTTTATGACTGGGGCTTCTAGGTGCTATTACAGTTGTGCAAAAAGAGTAAGATACAGTGTATTTCTGTATCTGAGAGGTTTTGATTCTTCTTCTTTTGTTCAGTTTAAAAAGCAGAAACTCCTAATAGAACTTGATAAATATGCACCAGATGTGGCTGAACTCATCCGGACACCCATAGAAATGCACTACATCCCCCTCAAGGTAGCACTGTTGTAAGTATTGCTTCTTTCAAGCAGATGCAAGATGTTTAAGGTTCCCAGTCCTATGTTTTTATTGTGTTTAGCTGTTTCAGCCGCTTCAGTGCTTTCCTTTTTCTAGCTTGGTATTTGCTCTTGGGTACACAAATGTACCAAATGTAGTATGTCCACATTCTGTAATTGAAAGCTAATATTTCTGTTCACTTACATTGCATACAGTACAGAGAATTGGCTTAATCACAATAGAAGTGGATTGATAATATACAATTACTAATATTACAGAGGAAAATATTTTCTCCATGGATGTGATAGCCTTCTTCTTTCATCAGAGTTGAGCCAGTGCATTCAAAATGTCTTAGATGTGTTCCCCTTCCAGAGGAACCTTTTTTGTGAAGTTCAGGAGTAACTGAGCTAGCTATTTTGTGGCCACAACAGTTTGAAAACACTGAGGTCATTCTGATGCATAAAGTTTCTGAGAGCATTTCTAGCTTGTCAACTTTAACGGCATCAAATGCAGTATTTATTCCATATGCTTTACATTCTGAAATAGCAAGGCTTTAATTAAAACAAATGGCAGGTACTTAAATTCGAAAGAAACAGATCTATTCCTGAGCTTTTGGATCTGAATAAATCAGACAAACCCCATGTCTCATATTAAACAACTAAAAGGATTTTGTCTCTTTGATCTCCTATTCCATTAACTGTCCTTTGATCAGAGAAGGCTTTTCATAAAAGAGACATTTTTATTGATTTTTTTTTTTTTTTTTTTTTCTTGTCATACATGATTTATATCAAGTCAGCAAATTGCTCCAGGGCAAGAAAGTAGGGGGGGTTGGGTTGTTGGGGGTTTTTAATTGCAGATTATCAAATATTTTCATTACACACTTGATGCACAATGTCACCAAGGAATATTGGCATTAGATATTTAATATCTTGATGTAGGTATTATCTCTCTAGTATTTGAAGCAACTGTTAATTTTTCAGGCATTGAAAAATCTAGGCTCGGATTGAGAGAGTCTAGGACTAGGATAAATATGATATCCTGAAGGAGATAAGGGCTTTGATTTTTTTTCTAACTGTTCTCATTATAGCAGCTGGTTTTGTTGTAATGGAAGTTGATTGATCCATTGTCCTTCTTATTGAATCAATAATCTGAATGTTCCTTAGTGCTTTGGGATCTAGTTACATTAGGTCATTGCATCATTCATTTCAAATTTTCACAGGAACCGGTGTCTTCAAAGATTTACACTGTGGTTATATTCTAAAAAGTGACTCTGGAAGGTAGTAATATAGGGTTCTGTGTTTGCTCTCTGTGATTCTAGTTCAGATAGGCTTACGTTTTAAGGAGAAAAAAAGGGGTTATGTTTACCATTACACAGTCAGTTTTCAGGATAGAACTGTATTTTAAATGTGCTTTCTCCCTGCTGCCATCTCCTTTTTTTCCATCATGGTCCCCCACAATTGCCCATGTCCTTCAACATGAGGAAGACTTGATTTTTTTGCATCATACGAAGACCCAAGTTCAGTTGAGTTGTTCTGTTGAGAGGAACATGTACATATTTAATGAATTGAAAGGAGATGCCAGATCATTTCCCATTTATTTTAATATATCTCCTTTTGCCTTGGTATTTGCACTTTTTAATAGCATGAATGTAATTGAATTTTATTCTCTTCCAGTTATCTCTTAAATCCATACACAGTGATGTCTTGTGTGGCAAAGTCCACTTGTGCCATCAACAACACCATTATTGCATTCTTCATTTTGGCTACGATGAAAGGTAATACACTAGGAAAACTTGTCCCTTCTTATGCCTTTAATGATTCAAACCTTGAGAGATTGTAAATGCAGTTAGTAGCTGATAAATAGGTTTAGAATAAAGATCTCAGCTAGTCCTACTACAGACTGGGTCAAAGCAATGTCAGAGGTCTTCTTGGAGTCGCAAAAAAAAGGGGACTTCATACTTAAACCAGGTTCTCCCATCCCAGTGTGCCTAGGATGTCTGGCCTGATCACTTCAGTTACTCAAAGGATTAACTGCCTCCTTGGACAGCTTTGAATAGTTTTCTGTTTAGAAACAAATCAGCCTCTACCCTTATATTTTCTATCTTATTTTCAGTGAGATGCAGGACTCTGTTGCTTTCTCTTGTATATATTGTCAAAAGTGTTTGTTTTCAAATAAACAGTCACCTGCTTCTGATAACAGCAAAGGGTGAGATGATAGAACCTTATTTGAAATCAGCCAGTTGTGGATTCATAAGTAGGGGCCTACTCAATTTGTAATTTTATGGAAACTGCGAAAACCAGGTTTGTCCACAAAATTAACTTTAAAAAAACTTAAGAAAAATAAAATGCTGGCTCCCCAGCGGGGCCACATGAAGGGCAGCCATCAGACAAGGTGGTGGCTATCCTCTTCTTCCTATGCCAGGTCCTCTCCAGCAATCAGTGCTGGGGGGTGGGGCTAGCAGAGCACATCCAAGAAATATCTGCAAAATTTGCTCTTCATGCTTTCTTTATGTGCTTGAAGCAGGAGGGTTTATCATTTAAACTACACTTGCAAAAATAGACAGCTAAGGCCTGTTTGGGTGAATTGCTCTTCACTCGTTCATCTATTCAGAGATGCACAAAGCTCAGTTGTAGCATGTCTGTGCCTCTAGCATGGATCAGCTTTTAGTGTCGAACAGCAAACTGGTACAGACACATATTATAGTTTCATGGCTGGTAGGGTCGGAAGGGACCTGAGCAGATCATCTAGTCTGACCCCCTGCCATGGCAGAAAAGAGTACTGGGGTCAAACAACCCCAGCAAGGTGTTCACCTCCTCTTAAAGACCCCCAGGGTAGGAGTCAGCACCACTTCTCTTCTTATGATTGAACTTAGCATCCAGAAATCAGTCATTACCATAAAAATGCCAAGAAATCTTCCAGCTATAGTCCATCTCTCTGTCTCAGCATTTTTGTGGTAATGAGTTACTGATTTCTGGAAACGAACACTTTGCCCACGCACAGCCCCCGCCTACACTAACACTCAATGAAACAGAGGCCATATGGGTTTCTGTCTGAGATTTTAAATGTGTAAGTGAGAAGACTCTTTATTTTAGAGATCCTACAACCTCTTCTTTCTCTTAGAGGCTGGAAGTAGAGCTGAGAAGCTGATCTATTTCAATGAGGGTCATTATGCTAGAATGGGCTGCTGATTGGCACATTGGAGTCAAAACTGCTCTCTAATCTCTTCTCTGTCACTAACCTTGAACAAGTTACATAGACTAAATGTTCAAAAAGGGCACGTGATCTGGTAAGCTTTTCTTTCTCAGTGTCCAACTCGGATCCCTTGAGCTTCATTTCTCTCCCATTTCTATTGGAATTGTGGGTGCTTGGCACTTAGTTCACTCAAATAATTGAGCAGCCAAAAATGGAAGCATTAAAATGAAAGGTCACATTGAAAAGTTTGGCCATTCTCCTTTGTCCATTTAGTTTTTGTACCTGTAAAAAGAACAAGAAAAAGAGGGAGGTCTACTAGTCCTCTGTCTCACCTGAGGACTGAAACTTGAGGCTTCTGTGGTGTTTGCAGAATGGGACATTCCAATGGAAACAGACTCTGTTAGCCACGGTATTAACATAATGGCTACTCGATGCATAAATGACCCAGGTACATGCATTCATCTACATAACTAGCAACTGATATTCTCTCTGTCTCTCTCTCTCTCTCTCTCTAGATTTAGGGTTTATGAATCTTTCTCTAAGTAGATGGAAGGGATTTAAACCAATTACATAAATTGCTTTTTCTTGCAGTTAGGTGTTGTCAGAGCCCTTCTCCTTTGCAAAACATAATGTAGAATGAAATGGACTGAAATAGTTATTTTTACCCTGGTGGTCTGAATACTGTGCATAGGGACTGTGCACAACTTTTGTATTTGACCAATAGCTTTATATCTAAAAGACCGTTCGAATCTGACCTTCCTTCTGAGTTGCAGTCATTAAGTGAAATATGTTTGTTTCCTGCAGGTAGTGCCTTCCTCAGTGCTGTATTTCTGGCCTTAGCAACATACCAGTCACTGTATCCTCTCACCTTGTTTGCACCAGCACTTATATATCTTCTACAGGTAAATACTCTCGAAGAGCAAGTGTCTCTAACCTCTGATATATTGTATGAAAACATTTGCTGCTGCCCAACAGTGAAGAAGAAACATTCAATGGTGGTTTCTCAAGATAAAAGAGCTTTCATCATTTCCCAGGACACTGGGTATTTAATATGTTGCAGGGGCCACGTGGAGGGAGAGCGGAAAACCAAAACACATCTGCAAATTTGGTGTTCTGCCTGCCTAAACACACACATATGTGTGTGATTGGTGACCAGCAGAGGGAGAATTTTGGAGCAGCAGTTTCTTCTGCACTGACCCATCATTGCTGGCATGAATTTTAAATGGTCCTTTTATCTGAGTCATGCCCAGAAATGCTTTGCTATTGGCAAAGATAACATGTGACCTGTCCCCCAGTGCTGGGTGGAGTGTACTTGCGGATCTTGAAAGCATCTGCTTTGCACTTCCACCCTCACTCCACCTCCACTACCAGAGTGTTGACTGGATTCCATAAGGGTTTTAGAAGATGATGATATCCTTAATTATTCATGCAGCTCAAAGGCCCAGGAGACACACTGAGCTGGAAAACAGATAAATCCATCAGAAGACCAAGAGCCTCCTTCCAAAGTGTGGAGGGAGTTTGCGGGGAGTGAACCTGAGGCATCTCTTTGCTGGTGAAGGAAAAGAGATTTATGATTGGTTTCTGGAGAAATCTTACCAGGCTCTTTCTAGGGACTACCCTGTTAAGTCCTTCCCCAGGTCCCAGATAGCTGATGCCATTCTGTACATTTCCACTGACACGCCTCCCCATGTATGACTTCTACAGTGGATCTTGCAGGCATTTTTTTCTGTTTCCTGATGCACATTTCCAATTCAAAAAAAGAAAATGTAGAAGTATCACTTTTATGCTTACCCTTCTTCCCCCAACCATCAAATATAAATGTCTTCCATTTTCCTGCAAAACATCCTAGGAATTTCATTGCTGCTCTAGATCTTTGCAGTAATGGAACATGTAGGTAATCAATGCTACTTGTTAAATCTGAAAGGAGACTCTCCTTCAGCTTGGGGAGCTGTTAACTACACCAGTGTAGTATGAACTCTCTCTCAAGTTGAATAACTTCATGCCAGGAGCAATACATAAGCAAAGTGTTTTGCAGTTGTGGTGACAAGGGATGATATATGAATGCATAATTTGCCTTTGGATTTATAAGGGAACTTTTAAAAGGATTTGGAGCTGCCAAAATACATTCTGCTTATCAGGATTTGTAGATGAACTTCCTTGCTTTCCTTGCATAGGGATTAAAAGGCTACTTTCTTGCATTTTCTAATCTGCTGTGTCCAAGGCTTCTGTGTAAATTGGTGTGAAATGTCCAAAAAGCTCTCTGGTCTTAAACTTGGTGTGGTTCAGAAGGGTGGAGCCTCTCCAAGTTGCAGCTACTTGTCTGTATTGTCTTTTGGAACTATGCAGCAGGATGTACAGAGCAACCCTTGGTGCAAAAAGGAAAGGCAGCATCACAAATTCAGAGGCACTGGGTTTTGTGGAGTTTCTGTAGGAGGCAGCTCATGTTTTCAAGCCTGCTTGCCTAGTAGGATGCATAGCTACTGACACTGCACATGTGATGAGGGCATTTCAGGCACAGACAACTGGTTTTATGGTGGTTGAATGTAAAACTGCCTGGCCTTTGGGCACAGTCCTGAAAATATTGGGCAGTGTCTGTGATGATTTGATTGGTCAGGCATATGAGGACTATGTGTGAAAAAGCTCCTTCCACCATAGTGGTGCCAGTATTTGTCGCTTTCACTTGGCATCATAAAAGGCAGATCTTGACATTCAACCTTTTGTGTGGCTTTCTAATTGACATGCAGTGTCTCCTGATTTTCTTTTACATTTCCAGCGTCAGTTCATACCAGTGAAACTGAAAAGCAAAGGCTTCTGGATCTACACCACGCAATACGCAGCATTGTATCTGTGCAGTCTGGTGGTGATAATCTGCCTCTCATTCTTCCTCCTCAGTTCCTGGGATTTTATTCCATCTGTTTATGGGTTCATGTAAGTATAATTTATTAAGTTTCTTTCTGGCTGTGCTCAACCTGTGCTGTGGGTTATGCATAAACAGAGCTTCATTGCAGTCTCAGAAATGAAACCAAAACAATGCATACACATAACCCAAGTTCCTTGAAATTATTGGGGTAAGAACTAAAGGAAAGAAACTAGGTGTGGTGTAGGTAACGGAAGTGGTTTGCTTCTTTTTAATTAGCAAGGTGCAGACATGTTTTTCTAACCCAGCTGCAGATATTGTATGCCTTGGTGTAGCTATATTGACTGCTAGGTGTCACTCATACTACACAGGAATAAAACTGTAAGTAATCCCGTCTGGCTTTATAAAAATAAATCCTCAAGAGTTTTTTATGAAGAGCCACTTGAGAAAATATGGACAATAATGGCCTATAAATATCTTGTGTAACACTGGGGTTCAGTGAATGACTTGTAGCCTGTTGGATATTTTGGACCAATTACTGGTATGGTCTAGAGTTGTATACTGCTGTAGTGAGCTATCTTGGCTTCCCCAAAAGGTTAAAGTATGGCTGGAAGTACTTCTACACAAAAGCAGATGCCAATCTAATTGTTTTCCTCTCTGGTTATGGTTTTTATTTTGGGCAAAGCAGATATTTAGAAGAGTGATTCCCTTTCCTTTTTTTCCCTCTTTATGGTTTCTTCCTTCACATCTAAGACATACCTCCTTCATCTGATAGCACACAGGGCACCTATATACATGGGGAGCATGGGGCAGATATTTTAATTAGAGCAGCTCTCGGGAGTGCATGTCATCTCACGTATTCAGCATCCCACGTTTCAAAATGGCAGCAGGGTCGTTTTAATTAAAGCTTGTTGAACGAGCTTTAGTTAAAGCACCCCACCAGCATTTTGAAACATGGGGATACCGAATACATGAAATGCTGGAGCATTCTGATTAGAACACTCCAGCAGACTCAATTTAATTTGAGAAGGAAAACAAAGAGTTCCTCATTTAATCGAGTCTGCTCTGACATGTTCTGATTAGAACATGTTAGAGCATGTGTAGAAGTCCCCACAATTACTAAATAATGAAAGGAGCAAGTAAGTAAAAAACCAACCACTTTAAAAAGTTACCTTGATTTTTCTTTTTAATTTTCAGCCTTTCCGTTCCAGATCTGACTCCCAATATTGGACTTTTCTGGTACTTCTTTGCGGAGATGTTTGAGCATTTCAGTCTATTCTTCATGTGCGTATTTCAGATCAATGTCTTCTTCTACACCATTCCCTTGGCAGTGAAGCTAAAGTAAGCGAGCTCATTTTCTATCCCTTTGTCTCTGAACTGTCAGCCTGTATGCTTGCTGACATTCTGTCTCTGGTGGTGGGAGTGAGAATGATAGAGGATTTGGGGGACTGGATTTTCTTTTCCTGACATATTTGCTGCACCAAAAGGCTTCAAGATTTAAAACCTAACCAGCCATTATCTGTTCAAGGGAGACCCTTGTGAGTCAGAGTGAGACATCCAGGTCTGAGAGGGTGAAGAAGAACAAAATTAGATAGGTGTGTCCTTCCATCTCATTTCCCAGAGCTGCTTTACTCTCCTTGCAGGGAGCGGGGGTGTATTACACTTCTGGTGTGTTGGAAGAGTACCTCATAATGTTTAAAAGCTCTGTATGGTCAGTATGTGTTTGTTTACTTGTTCCTACTTTTTGCAATGAAATAGCTTTTATAGTGGAGCATATCCCTTCATGTAATACTCTCATGCACAAGATTATTGGAGTACCTATAATATTGCAGGGGGCAGTGATCAGAGCAAGCGACTGGGTGCCATGACCTTGGATTATTCCTGATTCTGCTATATGATCGGGGGCAATCTGTTTTCCTTCCCAGTGCCTACATTTCCCCTTATATAAACAAGAATAAGGACATTGCCTTGAAGAGAATGGTACTCAATTGTGAGATTTAGACCTATGTAGGCTTGAGAGCTCTTTCTCTTACTTCCCACCATTCTCCTCCTCTCCCAAGAGTGCATCATCCTTGTCTCTTCCATTTGAGCTTTACAGACTGTTTCAATGCCTTATGGGCAGTTTTCTGAGGAGGTAGCAGGTGAGTGTTCCCTTCCTCCTCTGGAGGAACTTTGCTGTGCTCTCCCTGTCCATGTGTCTGAAAGGCTATAAATAGCGTGTAGTGACAGGCACTCATGTGGATTCAATATAAGGAAACACCTTTGTATCTCCTGGCTCTAAGATGTCAGCATCACTGCCGGGCCTGAGGACTAGCTTTCCCAACAGACTCCCATAGCAAACATGACTTCTCCAGGTTATTTTACAGCAGCTTGGTTCCTTCCTTATCATTGTCCAAAATAGCTGCAGTAGAATTTTTATTCACAGCTGCCTGGGAATGAAACAGCTGCTGTTTGGATATTGGGGTCCTTCTCATAAAAGGAAGTTGGTCTGGTTAAATAGTTGTTATTTGAGGTGAATCCTAATGTGAGTTTGACAGTAAGACACCAAGAGCTTTGAAGTCCTGTGCAAAAGTAAAGTAAAGATTCAAGGAACTCTGCCATTCTCTGTGAACACAGTCCAGTGTCTGTCTGGACTTGAGGGGACTCTTGTGCCTGGGGTTTGGGGCGCGCAAACAAGGTACCATGGGATAAATGGGGGGCAGGGATCTACATTACATCACTAGCTCTGTGGTAACTGCTGGCATCCATTAAGGATAAGTTACTGTGGGTTAGCTTTTATTTACAGTGGGGTAAGAGTAAATTCCCTGTTCATGTTTCCCTTCCTGTAAGGTGTGTGTTGTATAGAACAGGGTAAATGCATGAAGCAGTGGACTTTGAGGCAAAAGTCTTTCAAAAGCAAAGCAGAACTGATTGATCTTCTCATCAGTACAACATAGAACAGCTCCAGAAGGAAATGGACACACAGTGAGCTGCCTGTGGAAATGTATACAGCATGTATGTGTTAGGCCCGTGTGAACAGGGAAGTATTTGATTCAGATTTTGCTGATTCAGAGGACAGCAATTCGATTTGGAGTTTCGGATCGCTGTCCTGAATCAGTTTGGCCGAATCGGCTTCGGAAGATTTGGCAGTGATTCAGATTGGCCAGGCAGAGGCAGGCACAGCTGGGCACCTGCAGGTTCTCCCACAGCTCCTCTGGCTGTGCCTGCCTCTCCCCGGGTGGGGGGAGCAGCAAGAGAAGCACCCATGGCTGCCCTGCCCAGCCCCAGCCCCTGCCCGACCTCAGCCTCATCCCAGCACTTAAAAAAATTTTTTTTTTAAAAAAGCCCCACATTCAATGGCTGCTGGGGCCTCTGAGGCCTTGTGGTGCGGGGCAACAGGGATTGCCCCACCCCACTTGGCTGAGCGGTCCTGGGCTCTGGCTGACAGGTGAAGCTGTCCCAGCTCCTTGACAGCGCGCAACGTCCTGCCAAGTCATGCTGCACCATGGGGCAGCTGCTGTGTGGGTGCCAGGCGGGGCGGAAGGGTGATCCCTGCTGCCCCCCACTTCCTTGTGCTTCACAGGGGGGCTCTGCCATAAGCACCCAGAGGCCCAGTTGCCACTCCTGCAGCCAGTGAGTGTGGAGCTTTAAAATACATTTTAAAAAAGCCCTGTACTCACTGGCTGCAGAAGTGATGATTGGGGCCTCTGGGTGCTTGTGGCAGAACCTGCCTGCACAGTGTGGGGAAGTGGGGATCACCCCTTGCCTGGCACCCGCATGGCAGCTGCCCCATGGCGCGGGTGCAGCATGGCTTCATAGAATCATAGAGGTAGGGTCAGAAGAGACCTTGTAGATCTTCAAGTCCGACCCCCTGCCTGGGCAGGAGGAAAACTGGGCTCAGTTGACCCCAGTCAGGTAGGCATCAAGCTGCTTCTTAAAGACCCCCAGGGTAGGAGCCAGCACCACTTCCCTTGGAAGTTGGTTCCAGATCCTAGCCTCCCTTACTGTGAAGTAGTTCTTACGGATGTTTAATCTAAACCTACTCTCCAACAACTTGTGGCCGTTATTCCTTGTTATCCCTGGGGGCGCTAGGGGAAACAAGGTCTCCCCCAACCCCTTCTGGTCCCCCCCTAGTGAGTTTATAGACGGTCACCAGGTCCCCCCTCAGCCCTCTCTTGGCTGAACAGGTTCAGGTCCCGTAGCCTCTCATTGTAGGGTCTGCCCTGCTGTCCCCGGATCATGCGGGTGGCCCTCCTCTGGACCCTCTCAATGTTGTCCACATCCCTCTTGAAGGGGGGTGCCCAGAACTGGACAACAGTACTCCAGCTGTGGCCTGACCAGTGTCTCATAGAGGTGGGGCTTGGCAGGGCGCTGCACGCTGTCTGGGAGCTGGGGCCACTGGGGCTGAGTGGTGCCGGGCTCTGGCTGACACGTGGAGCTGCCCCAGCTCCTAGACAGTGCATGGCGCCCTGCTGAGCCACACTATACCCATGCCATGGGGCAGCTGCCATGTGGGTGCCAAGCGGGTGGGAGGGAGATCTTTGCTGCCCCATGCCGCATGGGGGGGCTCTGCCACGAGCCCTCAGAGAACCTGATCCCCACTGCCAGAGCTGGTGAGTGCAGGGCTTTTTTAAATGCTGGGAGACTGGGCAGGGCAGGGCAGCCATGGGGGCTTCTCCCACAGCTCCTCTGGCTGTGCCTGCCTCTGACCTGGCGGGGGAGCCGTGGGGGCTCTGCCCTACTGCCGCTTGCCCAGCCGGCGTGGGGGAACGCAGTGCAGGCACGGCTTGCTCTGGGCGGCAGCAGGGCATAGCCCTCACTTCCAGCACTGGGAGCGGGGGCTCTGCCCTGCCACCGCTTGTTAGCCAGCACAGAAGGTACAGGATGTGGGCATGGCAGTGCTGGGAGCAGGGGCTATGCCCTGCTGCTGCTTGCTCCCTTTTGCCCAGAGCAAGCCACACCCACATCCTGCCTGCCCACCCCAGCTGGGCAAGCAGCAGAATGGCAGAGCCCCTGCTTCCAGCACTGCTGCACCCGCATCCCCCGCCCAGCTTCCTGAGTAGCATGACCCCCGCCCTGGCTGGGCAGCTTGTCCCAGCCCCAATCCCTCCCTCCCTCCCTCACACTGCTCCCCTCCCCCCTCCCCCAACCCCAACAGACTTACCAGTTGGAGACAGCTGTGTCAGCTGCCTGTTTAGTCTATGGCCAGATCTCTGAAGCAGCCGAAACTTTTCCAAAGCTTTTCCGAATCGATTCAGATGCTTTGAATCGATTCAGAGCTTTTAACTGGTCTCCCGATTTGATTTGAAGATTTGGTCCTCGAATCAGGCTGAATCTCCTCCTAATCGAATCAGCTACTAAAGCATCACACAGCCCTGGTATGTATCCACATGGTGGTGCATATAGCATGCAAATACATTTTGGTACATGCAGCTGAGCACTTTGAGAGATTTGCTAGGGACACCAGAACAATAAAGCGAAAACTTCTAGGAGTTTTTCTTGGATAATGTCAGCATGTCCCTGCAACTTGTTTACATCAGGTTTCAGACACAAATGTGACAGCAGCTCCCTGTGGTGCTCTTTTAGTGCCTCTATCATCCAGTGACTGTCTGTTTCTTTCCCCTCTAGGGAACACCCCATCTTCTTCATGTTTGTTCAGATCGCCATCATTTCTATCTTCAAATCCTACCCCACTGTGGGAGACATAGCACTGTACATGGCTTTCCTTCCAGTCTGGGGCCACCTCTACAGATGTAAGTTCTGTGTGTTTGGTTCTGCCCCATGGGCAATCTTGCTCCACTTGGTGGTTGTTGGCATGTCCAAGGTGGGGCATTTAAGCGTTAACTTGCATCATCAAATGAAACTCTGTGACTTTCCCTTCTAAATACAACTATATGCTTCAAGAAGCACTGTCTTTTTGGGTTGGTCAGCTGGACGGAAAGGAAGTCGAATTGCAAGTTGCATCATGATGTGTCTTTGAGGGCAAGGGGAATATATGAGTTGTAACTTACTCTCCCTCACTTCTCTCCACAGGGTGATATGAGGATTAGTTGCTTGTTTGTTAAAATCCCCTGAGATCCTTGCACAGAGGGTGACTGAGAACAAAGTAGTTTTGTTTTATGGACATACAGTTCAACCACCTTTTGAATGAGGCTCAGGTGCATCTAATTCCAGTTTAAGGCTCTGGTAATTTAAGCACAATTCCTAAAACAGTCAGGTCACCTGGGCCTCCACTGGCATTCTAACCCCATAATTCACATCTGCCTCTTGCTGTGTGTACAGTAACTTGGTAAGAATGTATACCAACTGGATTGAGCCTTTGTTCTTGCTTCTAGCTGGACCAGACCAAAAGAAGCCTTCCTCGCCCTTGTGCAGCAGACTTAGTTTAATTGCCAGGGTAGCTTGTTGCTGTTCTTCCTGGACTCGAATTGCAGGGCATACCACACCAGAATGACTGTAGCTG
>NW_005843265.1:187497-201832 GCF_000455745.1 Alligator sinensis | reverse complement strand
GCAGGAATTTAATAAGCCTGGCAGTGTGACATTCCAGGAAGATTTGCCTCGCTTCCTGGAGTGACTGGTTTGAGGGTGACTTCTGCAGTCACTCCAGCCCTATCAGGCAGCACTCTGGATTGTCTCAGCCCATCTCCTATCTAGACATGGTCCCACTTTTAGTTAAGTGATATAAGCTGCTACATATAAGGGGTCTAAGCAAAGCTGGATGTATAGAAATCTCTAGCTTTGGTTTCTACTGGCTTCTGATAACCAAGCCAAACTTTTAGTTTAAAGGTCTCACTCCCTGGTCTCATCTTTCCTCTAATGATTTTTAAATCATTTCCAATTTTGCACTCGTTAAAAATCAGAGCTAACCCAAAGCCATGAAACAAGAGAAAGAACAAAGGCTGTCTTATAATCAAGTTTATATTTAAAATGGCTCTTCACTGGGTCCCTGTAGTAGAACTATCCAGGGAATCATGAGGCATTTGACCTCCTTTGAGAGTAGCTGTCTTACTGGTTCATATTAACTTCTGTTGAGGACAAAACTCCTTTGATAATACAACCCAGTAACTCTGTGGTTTAGACCTGATCTCTTGGGTCACTCCTGAGACATCCAGGTTCACCCCAGGTAATCTGGTAGTTCCAAGCAGACACTGGCATGGCATCAAAGGAGGAATGAATTTCTTTCAAGGCCTTGCATCCTATTGGTTTTATTAAACAAGGAATGAACATATTAAATGGTATTTAACGTATTACAAGGAAGAATTGGCTGTACTGTGGCAGGACAATATCATTAGCATCTTTGGTTCCAGGGTAATCGGAAGACTTTTGAGCAGCTTTCAGTAATTCTGGCTCTCCTGTAGGCAAGCACAGCAACCAGCGTGTTGGGTGAGCTGTAATACCACTCTAACAGGGGAGGCTACAACGGCTTTCTGGAAGGAAGCCTCCTCTAGCTTTTAAATCTGTAACAGTTGCAGCGCTTCTGGACAGGGAGGTGTCAGATTCTCCTCAGACTAGCACACACCAAGACAGACTATCGTATGCTGGCCACACTCTTACTTGCCCAGGCACACTTGTCTATCAAGAGACTTTGCCCATGCAGTATCCTGAAGTCTGATGTTTACCATTTTGATGCCTCATCTTCATACAGCATTCTGAAATTGCTTAAAAGACAGGATGTCACTTTTTCCTCCTACCATTCACTCTCCATCTTCGTTTTTCTTCAGGTTACAAGTTTGGCAAAGGTCTGAACTGACTCTGAGGCCTGCTGCTGCTATTAGGGTTCCCCTCAAAACTGCTTGGTTCTACGGTGGAGGTGGGCTAGGGGAGATGCAGGCCTGACAGCCTGCTTTAGTCAGAAGAAAGGACTTGAGGCAGAAGGACCTTGCTGTAATGCCCAGGCCCAACTGTTTCAAAGCAGTCAGTTCCCATGTTCCCCCTCCATTTCCTTTGTGATACTTGATTTTGCAAGCGAGGTTCCCTGCAACAGTTGGACACCAGAGAATCATCTGGGGTGGATTCTTAAAGGGACAGATGAAGGGGGCTTTGGACAGACCTATGCCCCAGCTGCTGCTTGGAGGACTCCTGCTTTTCCTGTTGTCAGAGCAGCACTTGCTTAAAATCTGGAAGTAGAGGCAGGAGTTGCAAATGAGGGAATTCATCAACGATTATATGGGCACACTGTATTGGTTTTAAAGGAAAATCCCACTTGGTTTAATATAGGACCTAATAGGAGGATTATTGCAAGTGTTTATCATTTTGAAAGGTCATACTGCTAGCAAGAAGCACCCTCTAATTAGTGCCTCTGTACTGCTGGAAGGTGCTGTAGACATGCTGAGATGGCTCATTAGATAGCATGAGGTCAGCAGCTTGTTAGCATGTCAGCTCCATTGTTCTAACCATCTGCTTTTTTTTCCTGCAGTCCTCCGGAACATCTTCATCCTTTCCTGCATGCTTATCGTCTGCTCCCTTCTGTTCCCGGTTCTGTGGCATCTCTGGATTTATGCAGGAAGTGCCAATTCCAACTTTTATTATGCCATCACGCTGACGTTCAATGTAGGGCAGGTTAGTAATGTGAAGTGATGGGCAACACTTGGGTGGAACTGTGGTTACATGACTGTCAGATCACTAATGTCTGGTGCAGGCATTGGCCATTGTAACAAGTTTCCTGACTTTCCTTGGTCCAGCTGAATTTCACACTGCCAAGAGCTTGGTTCTGAGCACAGGAATGAGAAGTAGAACTATTCTATCTGATTATTCAAACCATGTCTTAATATTCTGCCCAGTTTTGCTGTAAAATACAGTCTGTTGCTTGATTGCAGAAGAAGGGTCTTGGGTACTTGGTATGGAAGCTGGCAGAGCAATAAAACTAGCCATGGCTTACAGTAAGTTAATGTCCTACAGATAAAAGATAGTACACAAAATCACCTAGATAATCTTCCTTGCTTCTCTTAAGCTTGAAGTCTTCAAAATGCCTTGCTCTCATGAGCATCGGTAGAATAGAAAGTGCTGAGTTCTTCAAAGGATCAGGATCCTTGTCCACAGTTTCTGCTCCCTCTGCTAATTTATTGTTCTTTAAGCTAACGTTTACTGGCAATAGATCTTCGCTGAGCCCCACATCAAGGGAACTGAATTTTCATGTTTAAATATAGAGAATTTCTAGTAGTGTGTATGCATCACTTTGAGTTGGGGCATCATGAATGGGGCCCTGCAGCTGATTCATACCAGAATAACTGGGCACGAAGTAAAGGGAAGTAAAGATGCCAGGGAGGAAGGCAAATTTGCCAGAGGTTATGAATCCCACTGATGGCAGGGAGCTAGATATGTTGGAGCCATTTTAGCCCCTTTAGGTGTGTTGCTGCCATCACTGCCAACATTTTCCCTCCTCTCTTTTCCATTGTATTTACTTAGTCTGCCTGGGCCTTCCCCGTTGCTGTTGTGAGTTCCTCAAGCCCTATTGGATTTCTTCCCTGCTGACCACTAGACCCTACTGTTCTGCCATCTGACTATTGAGGCTTGCACTACTTGCTGGTGGGCAATTTTAAATCCCTGTTGGATTTGTTTTCAGTGCCAACGCTATTAATCCACATCTCTGAGTGCTCTAGTTTGGTAGCAGTGACAGACAGCACTTGGGGCCATGACTCCATTAGTGCTCATCTCCAAAACCAAGTAGCCCAAGCATAGAAGTACAGCTTGAGTTAGTACCAGCGTCCACTAGCTGATCCTGGAGGACTGTGTTACTTAGTGAGGTCTTTGGTGGTGATTAATCATGCTGGCATCTTAATGGCTCCAACTGGGAGTGAAAAATTACAGTTGAGTCAGTCACTGGAGAAGTTTGTACCTCTTGTGTCATCATTTGTCTGCTGAGGGAGGGATTCCAGAAACATCTGTCAGTCTGTGCTCCCTGTTTAGTTGCTGAGTAGCTGAGTGCTGAGCTGATCCAGTGGGATCTCCAGTGAGAGAAATGGCAGGGAGCTATCCTTTCACATCCTATGAGTTGCTGCTGGTTTCTTGTTCTTAGCACAGTATGGGAAGATTCTTTAGATTACCTGAAGAACTAGGGTTGTAATTTGACTGTCCCTACATAAAATAGCAAGTCAGAGCGCAAAGATATATCACTTGGAATGAAGGACAAGCTTTTTTCTTTATAGGGCAGTGCTGTGCTACTTCATTACCTTTGAGGTGAAATTCATGAAGTTGATTTCAATTCCCATTTTGGGAAGTGTAATTCTCAATCCCGTCCAGTCCACCTGCATTTCTGGGAGTGTACATGATCTTAGGATCCTGACCTTCCTTGCAGGGCAGAGCTGCCCCACTTCCACCGCTTCTAGGTTCTAAGAACTTAGAACAGGGGGTATTTGCTCCTGGCTTGATTGGCTTGTTAATAATGATATGCATACAACAGCTGCTTTAAAAGAACATTTTTTAGGGCTGCAAAGTCAAGCAAACTGCATGAGGAAGTGCCAGAAATAAGGATGCCTGTGTGACCTTAATCCAGCTCTTGGTGTTATGACTTCATCTTTAATTATGTGATCCCATCCTGGTTTTCATAAGACCCTATCCCAATTCATTGCCCAAGCAGAGCAGGTCTAGCCTGTATACTGGATGAGGCTGAGACCCTATGGTAAAAATAGCATATGACAATCTAATTAAAGATATTCTCAAAATACACGGGCACAGGGGAACTGAGTTATGAATACACAGGCAAGTTTATTTGGGGTGTTGACTTTGCAAACCTGAGCAATATTATCTGAAAGTAATGTTTTGGTTATCATGTCTAAGCAAACTCCCCCTTCGGCCTGCACAGCAATGCCATCGTGTGGCATCATATTGATGCCCACATCAAGCAAGGGCCATCAGCAAGGTTGAAACCTTTCAACTGACTATGCAGAACTTTACTGCTTGAGCTGAAGGAATAAACAATAGCAACAGTAGGCTGTCATCCTCGGTGTGAGATTTTGATGCTAGTTTTCCCAGATGCTTACTGGCAGCAGATGGGGTGACGCTCACAAAGCATGGGTTTTATTCCAAGCTTTTGTGTGCAGCCAGCTCCTATAGGTGCAGACTCTTCTGCTCATTCCGCCAAGCCTAACCCCTTCTGTCCTATCCCAAATGTTTTTATTCATATCCATAATCTACTTGCCCAGTTGTTTCCAGTCCCCCCCCTTCCCAAATGAACTTCCAGCTCCATGTTCCCAGTCTCCTTGTCCAATCAGTCCTGGTTACCCCACTCCTGTTCCTTCATCCAGTCTCTCTCTCCTCCCTCTCCCCATCACTGGGCTCCCTTCTCTCCAACACCTGCATTTCATGATCTTGCTGGCTTCCAGTTTCCCTTCTTTGCCTCTCTTTTAAGATGTTCCATCATAGAGAAGTAGGGCTAGAAGGGACCTCTAGAGGTCAACTAGTCCAACCGCCTGCCTGAAGCAGGACCATCCTTATCCAAGCCATCTTGCAGGAGTGGGCAGTTATTTGTGCTAGAAGGCCACTTAACGGTTTTGGTGAGCTGTTGAGGGCCATGCACACACTCCCCACAGCTGGGCTGGGCTGGCGCCAGACCAGGAGCATAAGCCTGCCTAGGGCCATAGCATGCCCCAGCCCGTTCCCCCCTCCCTTCCCTCCCCTTCCCAGAACCTGGAGCTGGCACTGCCAACCGCACGTGCAGCTGGTGGAGTAGGGGGCAGAGCTTGACTGCAGGCCTCCACGCTGTCTTACCCTATCATCAGGTCCCCTGGCACATACATGTGCACACTCACACATGCACTCACCCCACTGCAACCCTGTGGCTCCCAGGAGCCCTGATGGCAGGACAGGGCAGTGCGCCCCATGGGGGATGCTGGGTGGCAGAATTCCTGCCTGCCCAGCATTTTGCAGTGGCCAGAGCCATTGGGGCCCAAGTATGGCTTGCCCAGGGCTTGCCTCATGGTGCTGGGTGGGTGGGGCAGCTTCTACCCACTGTCCCCCACAGTGCCTGAGAGAGATACAGTCTAGCCCAACACTCAGCCCCCGGCCTGTGTTGGTGCTGCGCAGTACCATGCAGGTGGGCAGGGTTGCCCAGAAGCCCAGTGTCCCCAGTGGCAGTAGCAGGGGCAGAAGCCTAGTGTCCCCAGCGGTCGCTGCCTATGCCACCCACCAGTAGAGGCGGCAGCCTGAGCACGGCTCACCCAGGTTCTACCTAGTGCTACCGCCCACACCACCCACTTGCGAGCTGAATAAAATCATTTGGCAGGCTAAATCCAGGCTGTATTTTTCCAGCCCCTGCTATACAGCCATAATTTGGACTCTACATAAGACTACCATCAACCCTGACACAACACGGAGCTAACACCTTAACCTGCCACAGGTACAGCAGGGGAGCCACAGCAGCTAATGTCCTACCTCTCTAAAATGTTGTCAGTATACACTCAAGAGGTCCCAGGTAGAGGGCCATACACACTACTACAGAGGAAAGCAGAAACCCCCAAAGCCCATACCAATCTGACCATGAGGTAAAATTCCTTCCTGACTCCAAATATGGTGATCAGTCTGAACCTGAACCAGAGGGGCAAGTCCTTCTAGCCAGGAACTTCTGCCTTCGGTCCCTGCAGGAGCACTGGCACATTCCAGTCGAAGTCCCCAGCCTTGACCGTAGCCAACATGCAATGCCTCTGAGAAGACTTAAAAACACCCTTATACATATAGCAGAAAAAAGGTGATGGTGGGGGAGGGAGCATGGGGGCAAACACCAAAGCCCAGAAGCATGGGAAATCCCTATGGTAGAACATAGACATAGCTACACCTAGATCTTTTCCAACCAGTGGGTGTTCAACCTCTTCTTAAACACCACCAGTGATGGAGAGTCCACAACTTCCCTAGGCAGTCTCTTCCACTGCCTCACAGTTCTAACAGTGAACAAGTTTTTCTGGATATCCAGTCTAAATTAACTTTCCTGCAACTTCAAGCCATTGGTCAGCATCCTCCTCTTGGCAGCAAGAGAGAAAAGGTGCTTTCCTTCTTCTTTATGGCAGCCCTTCAGGTATTTGAAGACTGCTATCACGTTCCCTCTGAAGGGCCTTTTCCGCAAGCTGAACATGCCTAGCTCCTTCAGCCTCTCCTTGTATGACTTGCTTTCCAGGCCCTTGATCATCTTTGTTGCTCACCTCTGGATCCTCTCTAACTTTTCCATATCTTTTTTAAAATGTGTAGCCCAGAACTGCACACAGTACTCCAGATGGGGCGTAACCAGTGCCAAGTAGCAAGGCACTGTTACCTCCCCTATCTTGCATCTAATGCTTCTATTCATACAG
This sequence comes from Alligator sinensis, assembly GCF_000455745.1. Taxonomy (NCBI): domain Eukaryota; kingdom Metazoa; phylum Chordata; order Crocodylia; family Alligatoridae; genus Alligator; species Alligator sinensis. Next base: position 195,065 of record NW_005843265.1, on the reverse strand, counting down.
CTCAAAACTGCATTCACACTGCAGACTCATATTGAGTCAGTCCTTTTCCATAGTGCTGCCATCCAGCCAGGTGTCACCCATTTTGTATTTGTGTTTTTGATTATTCCTCCTGTAGGGTAGCACCTTGCATTTCTCCACTTCGAACTTCATCCTGTTAGCTGCAGACCAACTTTCCAATCTGTTGAGATCTTTCCAAATTGCACTCGCATCTTCCAACATATTCACAGTACTTTCCAGTTTTGTATTGTCTGTGGACTTGCTCAAGAATCTTTCTATGTCAGCATCCAAATCATTAATAAACGTGCTGAACAGCGCTGTGCCCAGGACAGACCTGTGTGGGACTCCTCTCAAAATCTCCTGCCATTCTGATGTGGACCCGTTAATAATTACCCTTTGCTTGCGGCTGTTGAGTCAGTTGTCTCTCCACCTTAAAGTAGTTTTGTCCAGCCCACATTTCTCCTAGTTGTGTATGAGAAAGTTGTGTGGGACCTTGTCAAAAGCCTTGCTGAAGTCCAGATAAACTATATCCACAGTATTCCCTTCAAGTAGTTATTTTGTCAAAGAAGGAGATCGGGTTTGTTTGACATGATCTGTTTCATAAATCCATGCTGGCTGCTTGCAATCAGCCTTTCCTCCTCCAGATGCTTGCAAATGGCCTTCTTTAGGATATGCTTCAGTAACTTTCCAGGTATTGAGGTGAGGCTAACCAGTCTGTAGTTCCCCTGGTCCTCCTTGCCTTTTTTAAAGACGTGCACGATGCTGGCCTTCTCCAGTCCTCTCTGGTACCTTGCTCGTCTCCCACAACTTCATGAAGATCATTGCTAAGGGCTCCAAGATTTCCTCTAGCAGTTCCTGAGATGAAGCTCTTCCGGCCCTGCTAACTTGAATTCATTCAGATCCAACAAAAGCTCTCTGACTGTCTTTATCTCCTCCCTCAGCTTACCCCCTTCCTTATCTAGATAATCTCTATTAGATTTCTGGCTGTAGCTTAATATTTTTGTGTGAAGATTGAGGCAAAGTAGCTGTTCAGTAGCTCTGCTTTCTTTGTTTCTTCATCCTTTCCCTCACCTCTTTGTCCAGCCAATGCCCATTGTCCCCCTGCACATTGGTTTCTCATCACATCTGTCTCCCCTGAGTCCCAATCTTTTCCTTTAGCCCACTGGTCCCCTGTCTCCTTTGAGCTCACACTAGCTGATCTTAGTTGTCTTTTGTGGCTTTAAAATTGATGGATTCTTCCATCCACCCAAGACTCAGTCTGTCTTCCCTAGCCCAGCAACCAGTGTCCATTTCCATCTCTCCCTTCCCCCATGTCCTCCAGTCCCAGGTATATGTATGTTGTCAGGCTTCTCTTCCCTTCTGCATTCAATTTGGGCTACTTCCTCCTCCTTCTCCATGAGGTCAAGGCACCTACAGCAGGGTCATGGAGAGCACAGAAGAGACAGCCTCCCTGCTCTGAGTTTCAGTACTCAGCCCCCATGCAGTTTGCATCTGCATTGTAGAAAAGGTCTTGAGATGGAATATAATTGGCAAGTGCAGAATCTCAGAAGGTTGTAGTTAAGCACATATAAACTGATTGTTCCCCACCCTTCCCCTTTGCTGCCTTATATCTTGCAGCAAGAAGGCATGTAACAAAAAAAAAGGTTGTGAGAATTTTTGCATGGGCAAAACATTATTTTCACCTGTGGCATTGTTGAAAACAGCTTAACTCTTTTGGCTGAAATTTTATACTGAAAGGAAAATGGTGGAGACCTGAGGCCTGCTGAATAGGAACAGGGCCTGTTGAATAGAAAATGTCAGGGAACCTTAACAATGGCTGGTGCTACAAATGCCTCATAGTAAAGAAAGAAAGAAAGAAAAAAGGGGGGGAAAAGAAAAATAAGTCACAGAAATGTTACAAACTCATTTTGTTTTTTAGTTTAGTTTTATTGAGAGTAACTCTTCCATTTTGCACTTGTTTCTAAACAGTTCATTCCTTTATATACCCCATCTTTCATGCTGCTGGAAAGCACAAAAGAAGCTGGTCTTACTCAGCTTTTTATAGTGTATGAGTCACTTGTTCACTGTAAGAAATGCCAGTATCTCTCTCTCTTGTGGGGAGGAATGCACTGAGTTGGCAATAACAGGGCACTTCCTAGGGTTAATAGCTCATTGGCTTCTCCTGTTAGATGTTTATTCTCTTGCAAATTAATAATGATTTCTGCTACATGCCAGAAGTGCATGCACATTGATCTCCAAATTGATGTTGCTGATTCAGTCAGAATGGGTAGTATACACCTATATTGGCCCAACTTTTTCAAGGCTGCAGGCTGTCCCCCATCCCCTCCTTCACACCACTGCAGCATGCACGGCACCCCATTTCACTTTCAGCTCCTTGGCTGTAGACTCCCCTACTGCACCACACCACATGAGTGCTCTAGCCTGTTGCCTTCCCTGGCACCCTGTCTGCACCACTGTGCTCTATGGGATGGGGGCATGCAAAGAAACTGAAGGAAGGGGATCCCGATCTCCCTAGCTTCTGCTGCAGCCAGAGCAATAGGGGCAGCGGTGTCTGAGTAAAAGCCTGGGAGTTGCATATTAACCACTCGTGGGCCACCTGTGCCCCTCAGCCACCAGTTGGATAGCCCGCATCTAGATAGGTAAACACATGGGGCATTTATTATCTTGAATCCTCATTCAGCATCCCATGCAGTAGGAATTTGCTGTAGTGCCCCTAACCTGTGGCTAGAGGTTTGTCTGTTGTCTCAGTTGTTTTTATAAATTGATGTCATAAACTAGCATTTTCTGTTGAAAACGTTGGGAAGGAGGGAACTACAAAGACCCGCTTTCCTGCTGTGGCAACATAGGGCATTGACAGACGTGGGGGAAAAACATGCTGCTGCTTTCAGTAAAACGCGTTATTTTGACCTGGCTCTGCAGCATCTGTATAGATCAGGCACTTCAGCCCAATTCAATCAGCTATTGGATAAAAGTCCCACTAAAGTGCCCAATCTATTCAGATTTTGGGAAAGCTGGGTCCAACATGTGCTGGGCTCAGTGTGGGAGCCCGCCAAGTTTAAAATAAAGTGCCGTTTTGTTTTTTTCTTCCGCATTTGCAAGCAGCCATAGTAACATGAGTCACCGTGCTTCACGCTCTCGTTGCACAGATTTCTTGAACGTTTTGTTCCTTCCTTCTAGCCTCACCCTCTTCTCTTTCTTCTTGAAGTCCAAGAACCTGCTGGGTTGCTCTGATCACCAGGTCATCCTTTGCCACATTCCACCTTGGTGTCCTTTCATCAGCCCTGCTTCGCTGGAGGGAACGCGAAGCAGTCTTGACTATGACCTCTGTGTTCCTGTTCTTAGGAACTCCCCTCCCAGCCACCCCCCTCCAAGTTTTCCTAGTCTGATTCAAAACTAGCGAATATAGCACCAATGTGATCATTGTTTATGCTGGCCATCAGATACTGTGTTACAATCAGAGTGCTCCTGATCGCTGGCCAAGCTGCCTTTTGTCCAGATCTCTTTGTACAGTTCCAAAACACACCCACACAGTACCTGTTAAAACGTGAAACAAAAACAATTACTCATTTCAAGACAGTCTCTCATTTCATCTCCTTCTCTGTCATTTTGCACATGTGTGCACACACGTGGTGTCTAGAGAGTTATTTTGCTGTTGCATATAGGAAAATAATTTGGAATCTATATTCCAAGCAGCCCTTCAGTGGATCAGGTAACTGTATAGGATCATTCATCAACTCTTGTGTACTTTCTCCAGGCTTCACTACTAACTGGGCTTTAGGAGCTCTGAATTAAGTCAGCAGTACTATTTTGCCCTTCAGCCTTTCTAAATGGTCTGCACAGATCAGTACTGGACTGAGAGACCTCTCTGGGAAACATGAGTGCTACAGGTAGTGCTTTTGGAGATCTGGCACATGGCAATGCTCTTCTTTCTGAGCAAGCAAAAAATTAATCCATCAGCATGTGGATAGGTGTTACAGATGCTGTTGAGGGCCTGACCACTTGTGATCGTTCCTATGGAATCCTTGGTACTGGGAGAGCTGGTAACGTGTGCCCTGACCACATTCCACTGGAAGTAAGGGTAATTATTGGCAATTATGTTCGCTGTATTACCATATAGCTTCATCAACACATTCTTTCCGTACTAGCTGGTTGTATAACTACTGTGTGCTATCAAGCAGCTTTCATGTTTCACCCTGAATCTTGGCCCTGATTTGCTGGTGAATTAAGTGCTCCTTCTGGAAATAATCTCCAAATGAGTTTCAGTTTGCAGCATGATTGGGGATTTTTTTCAGGATGAAGGATGCCATTAATAAACACAGGAAGTGAATTGTCCAGGTGTGACTTCAGGAGGCTGCTAAACCTTAAAACTTTTTTGTGACTGTAGCACATAAATTTCCCAGCCAACAAGACAGCAGACTTTGAATTCAAGACCACTCTAATTATTTTCTTACTGATTTGGTTGGTGGAGTTCAGTGTGTTTTTTGTCATTCAGTTATCTGCAATGGTTATCTGTTGTTCAGTTATCTGCAATGGTTTTCACGTGCACTTAGAAATGCTAGGTGTCCAGTCCAGAATTGTCCCCAGTAAGAAGCATAACCAAGATTACTATTTTTTTTTTTTTTTTTTTAAGAACTAAAGCAGAGGATAGGGCTACCTGGCCTTCAGTCTGTATATGCTGTGGATTTGATCCTGTACCCACTGACGTGAATAATGAAAGTCCCATAGACACGAGCAGCGCAGAATCAGGTCTTTGGAGACCTGAGGTAACATTTTCACAAGTTCCGAAGAGACTTAATGTGATCTCCAGAGCATCCAAACTTCCAGGAAAGCCAATGGGTCTTAGACTTCTAAGTCCTTTTGAAAACTGTTGCCCTTAGGCACCTCCTCACCTGTCTTATACCCAGGCTCCTCCCAGTGCGGGTTCATTAACAAAAGAGGATCCCCACTTGCATTTAATTTGTATTTTTGTTAGTTTGTATTTAATTATACATTTAGTCAATTACTTGTTCTGTTGATTCTTTTATATAAATCCTGAAAAGACTTTCAGAGTTTAAAGAATGAGCAGAGGCAGAGAAATAAGACATATTAAACAAGGGAGAAAGACAGACATATTTTCAAGAAGGTTATGAAAGGAGAGTGCATTCAGTAGTTGGTGGTGGGGAGGGGATATTTCAGGAATGCTGCAGGACACCAGAAGCTGCAGGACCAGGCTTTTATGTCAGTAGGGGTGAGATGACACAGACTGGATCAGCAAATTTCCCTTTGATTATTTTGATGTTTGTGTCATGGTACTTTGATCCATTGTATTTTAATTTAAGGCACACAGATGTATTCTGTAGGGCTTGAACTACTTTAACTAACACTTACAGATATCAACACTTGCAACACAATAACAGATCAGTTTATTTTTAACTTGAATCCTGAGCAAGTTGGAGGCTACAAGAAAAACTGATGTCTTCACCTCAAGGAACAGCATCCTCTGACACTGTCTAGTTCAGGGGTGTCCAACCTTTTTGGCCAGTGACCCAAACTGAACAGCCTCACTCTGGCGGGGTGGGGAGAGAGAAATCAGTCGAGTGTCTTCTAACTCGTCACATTCTCAGCTGCAATTTCTAGGCAGGGAAGTGTGTCCCAAGAGTTCCCCCACCCCAACCTTGTATAATTGAGATCCTCCACCCCCAACCACCCCAGTAAAAGTGGCAGGGGTGGGGGCAGGAAATCCATAAGAGGTAGTCAGGTGGAAAGCAACAAGAAAACCGCCTATGGAAGTTGCTGGGAGTCTCTGGGGCTGGCAGGGTTACCAGCTGAAGTCCCAGCCCCAGCTCTGGTGCTGGGAGAATGGCGGTGGCACGGGGCACACCGCTGGAGCAGATACGGGGGGCAGTGCCCACCCTGCAATCCACATGCTGCCCAGGGTCTGGGGGGCTTCTGGGAGGTCTTATGGAGGGTTTCCCCCCCCTCGCTCAGTATGAGATCTGTGAGCTGTGGGGCGGGGCGGAGTTGTTTTACCCACTCCTCAGTGTGTACGGACCCCTGGGTGGGACTTTTGGGGGTCTCTGGGATGACCCCCCTAGCCCAGAGTGTCAGCTCTGCCTGCAGTGCTGGGGCTGGGGGCAGAGGGTGCTGCCCTTCGGGTTTTACCCGCTCCCCCGAGCCTGCCTGGGACCCTGCCACAGCTATGTGGGGTCTCGTGGGGGTTTCCCTTCCCTCCAGTGCAAGGCTTCCCTTGCAGGCTTCGCAGAACAGAGCTGGCATTGCTGCCTGTAATGCAGTTGTGGGGTGCTGTCTCTCTTCGGGGCAGTGGTGGCAGGACCCAGCTCACTGATGAGCCTGGCCCCGCGGGGGTAAGCAGCTCCCCTCCCCTCGCTGCCGACTGGGGCCTGCGGGCCGGCCCTGCTCGCCTCGCCGCTGCCCTGCTGCCGCCGCTCTGCACTCCACGGTGGTGCTGCCGGCAGCTCGGATGGCTTGGCGGGCCGCATGGCGGCCCACAGGTCGTATATTGGACAAGCCTGGTCTAGTTCAAGCAGTGCAGCATGATTGACACTCACTTGTCTGAATGCATCTCAGAATCATAAGGGATCCTAAAATCTCTACTTACTTGTATTTCTTTTAAACAGGAAGGATTTAGAGCAGTGATTCTCAGCCAACAATCACTTTAAGAATAACGCACAGTATTAGCACTGTTAGGTGTGCAGACACCTACACATGATTCCCAGGATAAACCTGGAGTTTTCAAATAGGAATCCATTGCATCAAAAACATTTTAACCTGGTGTGGTCTTTCTGAGTTCTTTGCTACAGAAGAAGTTGCTTTAGTACTTTTTTGTAGTCAGAAAATGAGTGAAACCTAAGGAGTGGCATTTTCTGAGGAGCCCTGACTCTTAACAAGGGGTGTCTTGAACCTGAAAAGCTTGAGAACCACTGAACTAAAGCAGCTGCTGAACAAAACCCTTAAGGCTAAAATGAAGATGTATGTTTTGAGCCTGTGTTCATTAGTGCGGCAAATGATACAGATGCATTTTACGTGTGCTGAAAATTACGTATTGAAATAAATGTGAGTACATTTGTTTCAGATTGCTTCCTCTTTGTGATTCGAGGCATGGGCACAGGAGCAAGCTAAGTTGCAAACTCCTTGTGTGTCAGTTAATCCACAGCCTATGTGCATGCTCTTACCTGTGGTAAACGTAAGGTAACTTATCCCCCTTCTATTTGAAGATCAAACTGCTTCGCCCCTATGATAGGGTAAGTGTGTGCATGCTGGTAGTCACCATGACCTAGATTCATGGATTCATAGATTCATAGATGTTAGGGTTGGAAGGGACCTCGATAGATCGAGTCCGACCCCCTGCATAGGCAGGAAAGAGGGCTGGGGTCAGATGACCCCAGCCAGATGCCCATCTAACCTCCTCTTGAAGACCCCCAGGGTAGGGGAGAGCACCACCTCCCTTGGGAGCCCATTCCAGACCTTGGCCACTCTAACGGTGAAGAAGTTCTTCCTAATGTCTAGTCTAAATCTGCTCTCTGCTAGCTTGTGGCCATTATTTCTTGTAACCCCCGGGGGCGCCTTGGTGA